>NC_057714.1:20199737-20219298 GCF_004010195.1 Chiloscyllium plagiosum | reverse complement strand
CTGTCCTACCTGTCCATCTCCCTTCCCACCTATCTGTTCCACCCTCCACTTAACCTATCACCATCACCTATACCTTCATCTACCTATCGCATTGCCAGATGCCTTTCCCCCACCATCCCCATGCCCCTCTCATTTATCTCTCAGCATCCCCCATGCCCACATTCCTGATGAAGGCCTAATGCTCGAAATATCAACTGTTCTGCTCCAGTATGCTGCCTGACTGGCTGTGCTTTTCCAGCACCACACTTTTTGACTCTGGTCATAACTTTTGACCACTCTGTTCTCCCAAAATGTCAACAATTTGGTTCGTTGGCTGATTATAATATACCAGAAGTACTGCATGCTATTCCTCAGCAATGCAAATTAAGTAACCTCACACCAGCCCCAGAAACTTAGCACTTTGATATGACCTATGGAATCGCAATTAACCTTGGAGCAGTTTTGATATTGTTCAATATATTAGCTCCTTTGAACAGTATTTGTTTTCTGATAGACTGCTGAATAATTGCGGTTGCCTTGTTTTGTTCTCAGAGCCACTGCTACTTCTGAAGATGATACCTTATGGAAGCTCTACTTCAAACTCTATTGTTTCTTTGACACTGATAATGTACCAAAAGATAGTGTGGAATTTGCCTTCATGTTTGAACAGGTTTGTCCAAAGAAATACTTCAACTAATTAATAGAAAAGCAATGACTTATTTGGAAATTTCATTATTGCGATATAAAGCGACTCCAAGACTATGTAACATTATTTATTCTACTTACTAATTGCTTAATAATTAAGTATTGACAATACTTGTGGGTCCACATGAATCATCATAAAGATTGTGGATCCGATTTGCCAAGTTTCCTTGGATCCCATGCGTTCTCACCTTCGCTATCAGTCTCCCATGCGGGATCTTATCAAAAGCCTTGCTGAAGTCCAAGTAGACCCCATCAAAAGTATTGCTCTGATCTGCACACTTCTTTGAAAAATTAAATCAAGTTGGTCAGACCCCTCCTTAACAAAACCACGCTGACTGTCCATGATTAATTTCTGCCTGTCCAAATGCATATTAACTCTATCCCTCAGAATTGCTTCCAGTCAGACCGGCCAAGCCCACTCCATGTCATTGATCCCTCTACCAAGGGGAAGAGATTCTTCCTGTCTATGCCCCTCATAATTTTATACATCTCAATCATGTCCCCCCTTGATCTCTTCTGCCCTAAGGACAACAACTTCAGTCTATCCAATCTCTCTTCATATCTGAAACTCTCCAGCACAAGCAACATCCTGGTCAATCTCCCTTTCACCCTCTTCAGTGCATATGTGGGAAAAATGCAGTGGATATGATTGGAATAAACACTATTAATTTGTTAAATTAAATTTCATTTTGCAGAATGAGATGCAATCAAAGTGGTCATAGCTGTCTGGTTCCAATCTTCTAATTTTATTCATATGCATTGGAAACACGGTACCTGTGATTTCATAGTCTGTTTGTTTACAGTGATTTAGTGCACATCATATTCTGCTCAATATAACCCAACTTTGCCAGAACTGAAGCTGCCTTTCCAATTATATAATTGGAAGATGCAAAATCACAGGTTCATGACTGCTTAACTGTGGCAAATGACAGACACGGTATTTTCCGGGGGAATTTGGACAGAGTAAAGAACTGTTTTGTTTTCCTCTCTTTTTGGGTGCTTTCTTCAACTGCTAGAGACGATGAACTGATGATTGAGGTCAAGTGGTAACAAAGAGGATAAATTATGGCTGACAGATGAAGAAAAGTGAGAGGATAGCAGCTGCAGGAGCCTTGAGGGTGGTGTGGGTGTGACGGAAGTTACAGCTCCCAGAGCAGCAGCTCAGGTGCTGAGAATACTGTTCCTAGCATGCAGGGAATGAGTGTCTCTCCAGGTACCCTTTAAAAATGGTGCCCAGCCATTCAACCCTAGTTGATTAAATCAGTGCTAATTGATTAAATGAGGATTAAAGTTTGTTCAATGTCTTGTCAACACTACAACTCGCCTGATTAATATTCCATCGAACCTTGGAAAGGATAGACCTCAGAAGGGACTACTTGGCCTATCTTGACCTTGCCAGCCCAAAGACACACTCATGTCCTTTCTAACCCCATCTAACCCCATCTTCCTGCACATGGTCTATTGCCCTGCAGCTTACAGATTTAAGATACAGGTGCAGGGACTACTCAGAAGGGTTTAGAGTCTCTGGCTCACTACCAACTCAGGCAGGGAATTCCAGACACCACCACCCTCTCCGTTAAAAAGAAATCTTTCCTCATGTCCCCTTAAATCCTTCTGCCACTTAGCTTAAATCTATAGACCCTAGTTCTTGAACTCTCTGCCAAGAGAAACGGGTTCCTCCTGTCCACTGATGTGTATTTTATCTCTCCCCCTCACCATTTCGTACAGATCAATCATATCACCTCTTAGTCTTCTCTGTTCCAAGGAAAACAATCCCAACTTCTCCAATCTCTCCTCATACCTGCAATTCTCCAACCCTGGCAACTAGAAAGTAAATCTTCCCTGCACTCTCTCCAGAGTGATTAAATGCTTCCTGTAATGTAATGACCAGATCTGCACACCATAATCTAGTTGTAGCCTTGCCAGTCTTAGACAGTTTCATCATTCTATCCCTACTTCTGTATTCTATGCCTGTGCCAGTAAAGTAGAGCATTCCATATGTTTTCTTTATGACCTTATCTCCCTGTAGTGGTAACCTTAGGGATCTGTGCACTTGCATGCAAAGATCTCTCACTTCATCTGCCCCTTTCAGTGTATTCCCTTTTGCTGTTTGACTTCCCTCACACTTATCAAAGTTGAACTCTATTTGTAATTTTCCTTGCCACTCCACCAACACATAGAGGCATAGAGATGTACAGCATGGAAACAGACCCTTCAGTCCAACCCATCCATGCCACCCAGATATCCCAACCCAATCTAGTCCCACCTGCCAGTACCCGACCCATATACCTCCAAACGCTTCCCATTCATATACCCATCCAAATGCCTTTTAAATGTTTCAATTGTACCAGCCTCCACCACTTCCTCTGGTAGCTCATTCCATACACATACCATCCTCTGCATGAAAAAGTTGCCCCTTAGGTCTCTTTTATATCTTTCCCCTCTCACCCTGAACCTATGCCCTCTAGTTCTGGACTCCCTGACCCCAGGGAAAAGACTTTGACGATTTATCCTATCCATGCCCCTCATAATTTTGTAAACCTCTAAAAGGTCACCCCTCAGCCTCCGATGCTCCAGGGAAAACAGCCCCAGTTTTTTCAGCCTCTCCCTATAGCTCAAATCCTCCAACCCTGGAAACATCCTTGTAAATCTTTTCTGAACCCTTTCAAGTTTCACAACATCTTTCCGATAGGAAGGAGACCAGAATTGCATGCAATATTCCAACAGTGGCCTAACCAATGTCCTGTACAGCCACAACATGACCTCCCAACTCCTGTACTCAATACTCTGACCAATAAAGGAAAGCATACCAAACACCGCCTTCACTATCCTATCTACCTGCGACTCCACTTTCAAGGAACAATGAACCTGCACTCCAAGGTCTCTTTGTTCAGCAACACTCCCTAGGACCTTACCATTAAGTGTATAAGTCCTGCTAAGATTTGCTTTCCCAAAATGCAGCAGCTAGCATTTATCTGAATTAAACTCCATCTGCCACTTCTCAGCCCATTGGCCCATCTGGTCCAGATCCCGTTGTAATCTGATCCTGTTGTACTCTTCGCTGTCCACCACACCTCCAATTTTGGTGTCATCTGCAAACTTACTAACTGTACCTCTTATGCCCGCATCCAACTCATTTATGTAAATGACAAAAAGTAGAGGCACCAATCCTTGTAGCACTCCACTGGTCACAGGCCTCTGGTCTGAAAAACAGCCCTCCACCACCACCCTTTGTCATCTACCTTCGAGCCAGTTCTGTATCCAAATAGCTAGTTCTCCCTGTATTCCATGAGATCTAACCTTGCTAATCAGTCTCCCATGGGGAACCTTGTCGAACGTCTTACTGAAGTCCATATACTGCCCTGCCGTCATCAATCATCTTTGTTATTTCTTCAAAAAACTCAATCAAGTTTGTGAGACATGATTTCCCACGCATGTTGACTATCCCGAATCAGTCCTTTCCTTTCCAAATACATGTACATCCTGTCCCTCTGGATTCTCTCCAACAACTTGCCCACTACCGAGGTCAGGCTCACCGGTCTATAGTTCCCTGGCTTGTCTTTACCACCCTTCTTAAACAGTGGTACCACGTTTGCCAACCTCCAGTCTTCCGGCACCTCACCTGTGACTATCGATGATACAAATATCTCAGCAAGAGGCCCAGCAATCACTTCTCTAGCTTCCCGCAGAGTTCTCGAGTACACCTGATCAGGTCCTGGGGATTTATACATGTATTTGGAGCTTTAATGTTTACAGCTATCCTCTGGATAATCCATGACATAGCCGACTTCTGTGCTGTCTGCACATTTCCCATGTTAAAATCTAAATCGTTAATGTATAAAACAAAAGGCAGGGGTCGGGAATGCCAATAGAAGCAGCTTTGCATTCACAAAGATGGCCATTGACCATCGCCCTTTGTTTCCTGTTACTAACCCGACTTTGGATCCGATTCGACACATTACCCTTTGACTTTTACTTTTTTGACCAGTCTGCCATGTGGGACCTTGTCAAATGCCTTAGTTAAAGCCCATGTAGCAACACCCACATTGAATTCTTTGAAGAAGCAACAAACGGGATAGATTAGATTTGAAACATGACCTCCCTTCAACAAAGCCACGCTGACTATTCCTGATTAGTCATGCTTTTTTAAGTGACAGTTTATCCAATCTCTCAGGATTGATTTTAACAATTTGCCCACTGCCAAAGACTAACTGGCCTGTAATTGTTTGGCATTTCCTTTGTCACCTTTTAAAACTACATTGTTTGCAGTCCTTCAGTCCTCTGGCACTTCACCTGTGTCTCATGAAGATTGGAAAATAATCCTCAGAGCAGCTGCTAATTGCTCCTGGAGTTATTTCAACATGTGAGGGAACAATCCATCTGGCGACATCCACTTTCTAGGATTCCAACTCCTCCAACACTTCCTTTCTCGTTATGATTATTTTGTCCAATGTTTCACACTGCTCCTCTTGGATTACCATATCCATATCATCCCTTTCCTTTGTGAATACGGAGACAAAAAATATTCATTCAAAATTCTTCCCGTACCCTCTGCATCTTCACGCAAGTTCCCTCTATCTGATAGGTTCCACTTTTTTCTTAACTATTCTTTTGATCTTTATAGACTGGTAAAACATCTTTGGGTTTCCCCTTTATTTTGCTTGCTAACATATATTTGTGCTGTTTCCTTGATTTTGTTTTTTTTACTTGATCCGTGTATTTTCTATACTCCTGTAGGCGATCTGTGGTGTTGAGTTTTTTACGGCAATCATAAGCTTGCTTTTTCTTTTTAATATTTCCTGTATTTTTCTAGAAGACCATGGGAGCCTAGATTTTGCAATGCCATTCTTATTATTAGAGGGGACATGTCAGCCTTCTGCCTGTCACTGATTTACCACTGATCTGTCCTTTTAGTAGTCTTGACCAGTCCACCTCTGCCAAATCACTTCTCATTTTTGTAAACTTTGCCCCATGTCCCCTCCCACCCCAGTTAAAAACTTTTACTCCTGATTTGTCCTCTGTACTCTTCCATAATAATACAAAATTATGGTTACTATCCCTAATATGGTCACCGACTTGCTCATCTTCTTTTCTCAAAACTAAGTTCAGAGTTGCCTGTCTCATTAGGCTTGTCACGTGTTGTTTAAAAGAAATTCCTGGATGCTCTGCATGAACATTTCACCCTCAATGCACTGTTTGAAATGCAGTTTGTATTAGAATAGTTAAAATCTCCCTACTATTGTTGCCATATTGTTTCTAAAGGCAGAAATTTGTCTGCATGAATGTTTTTTCTATTTCCCTATCACCATTTAGTGTAATGCAACAGTGTCAAAAAGTGTGGTGCTGGAAAAGCACAGCAGGTCAGGCAGCATCCGAGGAGCAGGAGAGTCGACGTTCAGGCATAAACTCTTCATCAGGAATGCCCGAAACATTGACTCTCCTGCTCCTCGGATGCTGCCTGACCTGCTGTGCTTTTCCAGTGCCACACATTTTGAGGCTGATCTCCACCATCTGCAGTCCTCACTTTCTCCTAATCCTACAGTGTGACTGTCCCTTTATTATTCCTAAACTCAACCCCGAAAGCCTCATTTGTTAACCCATTCAGTATCTCATCCCTTAGAACATAGAACATAGAAGAATACAGCGCAGTACAGGCCCTTGGGCCCTCGATGTTGCGCCGATCCAAGCCCACCTAAACTACACTAACCCACTATCCTCCATATACCTATCCAATGCCCTCTTAAATGCCCATAAAGAGGGAGAGTCCACCACTGTTACTGGCAGGGCATTCCATGAACTAACGACTCGCTGAGTGAAGAACCTACCCCTAACATCAGTCCTATATCTACCCCCCCTTAATTTAAAGCTATGCCCCCTTGTAATACCCGACTCAATACGCGGGAAAAGGTTCATACTGTCGACCCTATCTAACCCCCTAATCATCTTGTAAAATCTTCTCACAACTGTAATTCATTCTTCAACCAATATTACTAATTCCTCCTTTTTTGACACTTACTCAATTTTGCCTGATAACTCTATATCTAGGGATATTGAGCTGCCAATTTTGCTGCTGCTTTAGCCGGGTTTCTGTTATAGTAATGATATCATGCTGCCGTTTGTTTATCTGTGTCTCTAGTTTGTCTACCTTTGTTTGTATTACTCCGAGCATTGAAGTATAAACAGCTCAATGCCATCAATTTCCTTTGCTAGCTGCTTCTTAAGCCTAGTTTCTCCTGTCTTTGAATCACAGACTATAGTACTAACTAATGCCCTACTTCCCGTTCCTGATTTGAATCAGACCTATTTAAGCCTATACTTTGATTCCCATCCCTGTTGTCCTAATTTAAAACCTCACCAGCAGAACTGGCAAAAGCCCCCGCAAGGGCATTTGTCCCAGATTTGCTCAGGTGCAACCTGTCAGGCTTGTACAGGTCCCATCTTTCCCCAAAAACAGTCCCAATGCTTCAAGAATCCAAACTCCTTCCTGGTACACCATTTCTCCAACCATGCATTTATCTGATCTGTCCTCTTATTCCTACTAGCACGTTGCTCTGGGTGTAATCCTGTGATTACTGCAGAAGGTGACATGGAAATTCAGTGGTTAGCACTTTTGCCTCACAGCGCCAGGTGACTCCAGCCTCAGGTGACTGTCTGTGTAGAGGTTGCACATTCTCTCCGTGTCTCTGGGTGCCCTGATTCCCTCCCGCAGTCCAAAAGTGTGTAGGTTAGGTGAATTGGCCATGCTAAATTATCCATAGTGTTCAGGGATGTGTAGGCTAGGTGCATTAGTCAAGGGAACCTTAGAGTAATACGGTAGAGAAATAGGTCTGAGTGGGTTTCTCTTCAGAGGGTCGGTGTGGACTTGTTGGACCAAGTGGTCAGTTTCCACACTGTAAGTATGCCCTCTTAATGTCTTATGTTCAGCTTTCAGAACCCATGTCATTGGTACCTATGTTTGCCATGACGACTCCCTCCTGCTCCAGAATGTTCTGCAGCCACTCTGCCCTCTTGTTGTCAGGGTCAGGGATGTCACAATGTATTGTCCTAGATTCACACCTGCAGCCACAGAAGTGCCTGTCTGTACTCCTTACTATTGAATACCCTCTTATTACAGCCCTGCCACTTATTGTCCTCCCCTTCTGTGCAGCAGAACTTGACTTTTGCTGTTTTTCCCCCCCGAGAGACCATCCCCTTCACTGTCCCGCATGTCTGCAATATTGTGCAAAATGGTGTGTCAATTTGAGAGGGGGACTCCTGTCTTTCCTTCCTGAGCCTTTTACTTGATCTGATGGTTACCCACTCCCTTTCTGCTTGTGTAATCCTTACCAATGGTGTAACCACTTCATTAAACATGTTATCCACAACACACTCAGCATTGCAGATTCTACATGGTGAGTGCAATTTATAGCTATAGCTCTGAAAATTGGTTAGCAGCTGATAGCTCATCTGACAGATATAGTAGTTGGGGCCACAGGAAGCATCCCTTATTTTGCACATTGGTCAAGAAGAGCACAGCACAAGTCTGATGTCTCCTGTCATGACTTCCCAAGATTAAGCTACCCCTTTGAAGACCACTTAGGTAAGCTAAAGCTTAATTAATTTCCTTTCATTTCGATCATTTAATTAATTGAAAGGCCCCAGTTTTATTAAAGTGAATACATATGCTTTAAAAACATTTGCCAATTGTTTTTTTATGTTTGGACTATGTCACTTTCTGCATTGCTGGGATAGAGACTAAGCACCGCACTCAGCCTTTAACAAAGGAATACTCTCAGTGCAGCGATTCAGCCTCTCTTCTGACCAAATTAGCCAACAAGGCTAGCCATCAGGAATATTCATCAACTAAACCAGAATAAGAAACTGACGGATTAAGAGACATTGGATGGTTACATGAATAGGGAGGGAATAAATGGATACAGACTGAATAAGGGCAGAAGTTTGCTTTTTAGTTTAATTGGGGCATGATGATGAGCACAGGTATGGAGGGCCAAAGAGCGTGTTCCTGTGCTGTACTTCTCTTTTGTTCTTTATCCTCTGAATGACCTCCAGGCACAAACATCACAGAGCACTCTGCATGGTCACAGGCCACACACACACTTCATGCATAGGGACATTGGCTTCTGAGATGTGCCACCCTCCAAGAACCCTGATGGTACATTTCCAATCCACAGACAAGATGCTTCTGTATTTCAATGCTGCACCAGCAACTATCATTCTAATGTGACAGCAAAGACATTGTGCTCTCAGGTGCATGGGTCGAGCCCCAGCCCATGGACTTGACCAGGCTGCATCTCTGCACTCTTGACTTGCTATGACTGTATAGCATTCACTCATTCTGAGCTTACCTGGATGCACACAGCATACCTACCTTTCGTTTTACTTGCTCTGTCATTTTATATTTTGACCCTCAGCGAGAGATAACATGCTTACAGCATTGCTGTATTGTCATGGCATTCAGCGCAGATACAAAGCCAGGCTTGTCAGTGTTGTCAGTAGGCCTCAGTCAAGTCAAGCCTTTACTTGGGTGTTCCCAGCACAGTGAGTCAAGGGCAGTCTTCCCTATCATTCCAGATCCTGCTAAGGGCAGTAGGTGTCAGGATCCTGCCCTCCAGACGTGAGAAGTGAAATGATGGACAACCCACCACCTGTTGAGGCTGTCATCTTCTCAGACTGGGAATGGCAGGCATTACAGGGAATTAAAATGGGCTGCGTAGTTATTACTGTTGGTGCAGGTGGAGAAGTGATCCAAGTGAGTGAGTAGGCAATACTGAGGGCATGCAAGGTTAATGGTATTAGGGGTGGGATTTGGGAGGATGAGTGTTGAAAATGTTCCCAGCAATAGTGAGTAGTAGGAAATAGTGGAAGATGGGCCGACTATCTGAGAGAGAATGGGTGTGAAGGGCCAGAGAGAAGATGATGATATTTGCACTTTTGGAGTGGGCAAGGCAAGCTACTACTAAACATTGCTGAGCATTCCTACTGATAGCTGAGAATACATTTTAAGCTGGGTGGCTTCAGACTGGGATGGAATGGTCTAGTGCTGTGGCCTCCAATACTACTACTGGGGAAGAGGAAATCCCACGTCACTCTATCCAGCAGGATCTCCAGGATCTTGCCTGAGTCAAATGCCAGCAGCCATGCATAGCAACTCTTTTGGTTTGGTGATGCTTGTCCAGATGCATGGCAAACATTTAAGTGTGATATGGGTGAAAGGGATGCCAGTGAATTTCAGGATATCCTGTCAGCATCAGGTGACAGGAACAGCGTGTGATATGGTGGGATGGAAATCAGATGTTGGAAATACCACATGGACCTGTAGTTACTTAATCAATAGAATACTATCCTTACAGTGTGGAAACAGACCCCTCAGCCCAACAAGTCCACACCAATCCTCTGAAGAGTAACCTACTCAGACCCATTCCCCTACCCTATTAATCTACATTTACCCCTGACTAATGCACCTAACTTGCACTTTCCTAAACACTATGGTCAATTTAGCATGGCCAATTCACCTTACCTGCATATCTTTGGACTGTGGAAGGAAACCCGAGTACCCGGAGGAACCCAATGCAAACGCGGGGAGAATGTGCAAACCCCACACGCACAGTCAGCCGAGGCTGAAATTGAACCCAGGTCCCTGGTGCTGTGAGACAACTGTGCTAACCACTGAGCTACCATTCCATGAGAGTTTTTCAATAAGATACACGTTAAGCTTAACGGCAAAAATCCCAACATGACTCTAATGCAACTTATTGTATTTACTGGAGCCGAATATACAGATGACACAAAAATAGGTGAAGAGGCAGGTTGTGAGACCGATACTAACCCATCAATATTATATGTAAATTGTAAGAGGCAAAAAGTCGGCAAATTGAGTATAATGTGAGAAAATATACAGTTGTTCATTTTGGAATGGAGAATAAAAGAACATTACTTCAATGAAGAAAAGCAGCAGAAAGCTGGAACTTGGGGATATTTGTACACAGAACACGGAAAAGTAGCATACAAGTGCAGTAGGTAAACAGGAGGAAATATTAAGCCTTATTTCAAGGTGGTTGAAGAATAAGTGTTGGGAAGAGACACTGCAGTTTTCCAGGTGCTGGTGGGGCCATATCTGGAGCATTGTGAGCAGTTTTGGTTCCTTATTTAAGCAAAGGCATAATGTTATTGGAGGCATTTCAGAGAAGGTTCACTAGGATGATCCAATGTATGGAAGAATTGTCTTATAAACAAAGGCTAAACAGGTTGGGATACTACTCAGTGGAATGTAGAAGAATGAGAGGTGATCTCATTGAGACATGCAGGATCCTTAAGCCTGACACGGTAAATGGTGAGAGGATGTTTTCCCTCATGAGAAAGTCTCAGACCAGGGAGTATCATCTCAGAACTAATGACTGTCAATTTAGGACTAGGATAAGGAGGAATTTATTTGAGGGTTGTGAGTCTTTGCAACTTCTTGCCACAGTGAGCTGTCAGGGGGAGGGTCCTTGGATCTATTTGAGGCTGAGATAGATTCTTGATCAGTGGGGGCGTTGATGATTGTGGGAAGAACGCAGGCAAGTAGAGTGTTGGATAAGCCATTGAATTGGGAAGCAGGCTTGAAGGGCTGAATGGTCACCACTTGTTCTTATTTATGATCTTTTGGTCAAACTTATCAAAAAGTTAAGATTCAGGCCATTAAAAACTGTTAAGAGTTTCTGTAAATATTTTGATGGTAAAAGAAAAACAAAGCAAAAGTAACCAAATAGTCATTGTGCGTCTGGGAACAATTAATGGAAAAAACAGCAATGGTGAAAGTGTTGAACAAATATGTTCACTGTAGAAGACATGGAAAGCTTCCCAAAGTTTCTTCTTAATCCAAAAGTGAATAAGTGATAGGAACTTAAGCTAATTGCTACACCATGGGAAAGGTGCTGAGATTGTTAGACTTTAGAGGCTAATTTGGTTTCCAGAAGTTTCATTCTTGAAGTTGCCACTGACTTCCCTGAGTGTGCATATTTGTCATGCATGCTCCATTTTCCAAATCAGGTGGTAAATGGCCAAATAGCTGTATTTAGTGAAGATTCACTGTGTTTTGTGAGCTGATAAGAAACCCCCAACCTGCTACTTAATTGTCAATTTTGTGAGTTGTGAGTGTTTTATTGGTCCTGGATCATTAATCAAATATGTCATCTGATTACTGTTTGATTATCTCAAGATTTGCATTCAGCTAGATTGCGGTGTCCTGATGATTTCCCGAAGTAAGCAGCCAATAACAGATTTGCAGAATGAACCAGTATCATTGCCAAATAATTCACACTGGTGTTCTGAACGCTCTTGAATAAACTGTCTGTATGTATGACACTCAAACAACTCTTGAGTAGTAGCTTCAGATTTCCATAAACTTTTGTTTAATGTGGTCCTCTACAGTCAAACTTGCAAACAGGAAGATATTCCTTAATTTATGACAACTAGTTCTTCAGATGGTAATATACAAATGTTCCATTGCTTTATGGTAATATACAAATGTTCTGCTTTTTAGATTGTGCAACAATAAGTGATCACAAATTTATAACCCTCTGTGAAAAGACTTCTCATTTCCATCTTAAGTAATCGTCATCATATTTTTAAACTATGTTCCCAATTCTTGTCTCTCAGAAGGTGAAATATCTTTTCAGCATCCATTATGTTCCGTCAGGATCAAAAAGTTCAATGAGATTTTGAAAGGGTTCAGAAAAGATTTACAAGGACGTTGCCAGGATTGGAGGAATTGAGCTACAGGGAGAGGGTAAATAGGCTAAGGCTGTTTTCCCTGAGGTGTCGGAGGCTAACGGGTGACCTTATATGGGTTTATAAAATCATGAGGGGCATGGATAGGATAAATAGACAAAGTCTTTTCCCTGGGGTGGGGAAATCCAGAACTAGAGGGTATAGGTATATGGTGAGAGAGGAAAGATATAAAAGAGACCTAAGGGGCAACTTTTTCACGCAGAGGATGGTACGTGTGTGGAATGAACTGCCAGAGGAAGTGGTGGAGACTAGTACAATTGCAACATTTAAGAGGCATCTGGATGGGTATATGAATAGGAAGGGTTTGGAGGGATTTGAGCCAGGTGCTGGCAGGTGGGACTAGATTGGGTTGGGATATCTGGTTGGCATGGACAAGTTGGACCGAAGGGTCTGTTTCCGTACTGTACATCTCTATGACTCTGAGATCACACTCAAACCTTTAAAACGTCAGTGAGCACAGGTTTCAGCATTTTCCAGATTTTCTTCATAAGGTAACTGTTTCGTTCCATGAATACAAAAGCAGACATGATGGGAAGGTGCGATGTTGGACTGGGATAGACAAATTCAGATGTCACACAACATCAGTTATAGTTCAACAGGTTTATTTGAAATCACAAGTTTTCAGAGCAAGGCAGATTGCGAGGGCGATATGAACAGTTTACAGAGCAATATTTGTAGGGTAACTAAATGATCAAAAAAAAACTTCTCTTATACTCCAAGCCCCTTGGAATAAGTGTCAATATTCATTAGAGTTTCTGATTACTTACTGTACGTGTGTGTTGGCTTTTTATGTTATGTGCACAAGTGGAGTATAATGTGAGAAAATGTGAAGCTCTTCATTTTTGAAAGAACAAGCGAACAGTATTGTTTGAATAGAGAAAAACTGTAAAAAGCTGCGACAGAAAGAGACTTGGGGGTTCTTGTGCACATAACATAAAAAGCCAGCACAAAAGAACAGCAGGTAATCTGAAACCCTAATGGAATATTGACACTTATTTCAAGTGGGGGGGGGGGTCAGAGTATAAGAATAGGGAAGTTTTTCTCCAGCTGTACAATGTGTTGATGAGAATACATCTGGAATACTCAAAGCAGTTTTGCTTTCCTTTTTGACGCAAGTTAGTTCAACAAAGGTTTACTAGCACGCTCCCTTGTATTGTCGGGTTTTTGGTTTGCAGTCAGTAATTTGCTGGATTTTAGGTGTTTTGAATCACCTCCAGATCCCTGGTTCTGACACTGGGACTTATTAAGAGAATGTGAAATAAAGAAGGCAGTAGACAGGTGTTTCAGGGCAAAAGAATCTCTGAGTTTATTAAACTACAAAAAAGATAAGCATAATACAAGAAATAAAAGGCAAATGCAATAGAACAGTGAAATTGCCAATTATGCAGAGGACAGTAATTGGATACACTATTAAATTGAATACAAGGTCTGCTGGTCATGGTTGTTCGCCATTGATTGCCCTGGGAAGGAACAGCCCTGTGTCGGTAGGTTATGGAATAGCCATTGGGATCCCTCTTCTGCAGATATCTGTGCCAGTAATATTTGGGGAGAATCATACTGGGATCTCTCTTCTGGAGTTGGCTATGGGGATTGCACTTGGGGCAATAGTGGTAGCTATCTGGGATCTTCCTCCTCGTAGTAGCTGCTAAGATAGCGCTCTCAAGTGAGATCAGGGCCTGCAATTATATTAATTGAGCTTTTAATTGTGTTACTGGTGTGGCCCTTTTGATGTAAATTGGCTTCCTGTTAGTTAAGAATGGGTGTGAACATATTTTGATTAAGTTGAATGTCCAGTATCTCTGTGTATGAATATTGATTAAGTTGAATGTCTTGGTATCAGTAGAGGCTCTGTAATGTCTGGGTTGACATAGCCCAAAGGGTGCAAGTTGTCAGTCTGAGTGTTAGGTCTCGTTCATTGCTCTTTTGTGTCGGGATGTGAATTAGACTTTTGGGCTCAACAATGGTTACAGGCAGCTGTCTCTGTATCTGTGTATTTTCACGGAATGTAGCCCAGCTGCCTTTTATTTTATTTCTAAAAGTTATTTGAAAAATCCAGGATTTTGGGCCAGTGTTTCTGAAAATGGGGATTCTTGCTCAATCCTACAGTGTGGAACGATTGTCTTATTAGCAAAGCTTAAACAAGTTGGCACTCTGCTCACTGGAGTTTAGTGGAATGAGAGGTGATCTCATTGAAACATATAGAATTCTTAAGGGGCTTGATAGGGTAAATATTGAGACGATGTTTCTCCTCATGGGAGCGTATAGGAGCAGAGAGCATCATCAGAATAAAGGGGTGCCAGGTTAAGACTGTGATGAGGAGGAATTTGTTCTTTGTGTTGAGAGCCTTTAGATCTCCTTGCTGCAGAGAACCTGTGTATATTTCCAACTGAGATAAATAGACTGTTGATCAATGGGGCAATTGATGGCTTCAGGGACAATGGAAGAAAATGGACGTGAGGAATGTTGGATGATCCTATTGAATGGTTGGAGGAACTGAATGACCTACTCCTGCTTCTATTTCCTATGGCCTGAGCAAACTCTTTCTGAATTCCTTCTGATCTAGTTGTGTCCTTCAAATGAAGAGACTGAAACTGAAGGCAGTACTGCAAATCTGTAGTCTCATCAACACCCTATACAACTGCAAGAAAAATCCTAATTTTATATTCCATTTCCCTTGTTGTAATAATTTCCCTTCATCTACTTCTCTGCACATTTTTGTGATTCATGTGCATTTTGATCCCTCTATGTTCTGCAATTTCTCTCAATTTTTTATGACTATTGGAGGTTATAGTTGATCAATTAACACACAATACAATTTTCTTTAAATTTTAATTTTCTTTTGTTTATTTTGACCATTAGGCTCATGAGGCTGTCATTCACGGTCACTATCCTGCCCCTGAAGAAACACTTCAATATTTTGCTGCCTTGCGATTTCAGTTTCTGCAGGGAGATTACACCCTACACGTCGCCATTCCAGAAATGGAAGAGGTGTTCCCAGTTGAGAGATTGAAGGTACGAATCACAAAATCAGCTAGGACCTTTGCTCCTTCTGCTGACCGAAATGACAAAAAGAGATCTAGCTTCTTTGAGGGAACGTTGAGGCGGAGCTTCCGAGGTGGTTCCGTCAGCAGGATGAAGTCTGAGGATCAGCAGATGATCGACATGTGGGTGAAGGAGGAGATTTCAGCAACCCGAACCAGTATTATTGACAAGTGGAAAAAGATGCAAGGAATGACCCAAGAACAGGTCATGATTAAGTACATGGCTCTGATCAATGAATGGCCTGGATATGGCTCAACTCTATTTGATGTGGAGGTAGGTGCAAGTATGATTTGTGAGTTCATTTATTGAGGTCCATGCAGCGGTTGCTTTAAATGTAACATGCCTTAAGTCAAATGCATGACACCATCTAAGTAATCATAGCTCCTCCAGAAAGCACATTTTAATTAAATTAACAACATTTAGCTGCTATTTGTTCCAGATTCTTCAGACCCAGCTAATGGTCATTTCAGCATGAAACAAGTCTGTTTTTTCTGAAAAAAAGCTTTTTCATTTTGCTACCCTTTGTGAAGCCCATCATTGTTTTCCTTTTATTTTTAATCATTTTTGGTTTGAACAATGAGTTGCAGTTGAGAATTAAGTTTTGAACAGAGGTTATTTCAGAAGAGAGAGCAAAAGACTGATGTTTGTTGTCAGGAACCAGCATGGAAAGGTAATGTCGGTTAATTACTGCTCTCAGAATACAGGAGCTGAGCTGACAGCAAGATGTCATTATGCTCAAGGATTGGCAGCTGGTTGGATGTTCAATTACTCAGTCAAGAGAGGATTGTGCTGGCCAGCAAACCGTAGAGAATGTTGGAAACAAGGGAGGAACTAAAGGAGCTAGCTTTAACTAGGTTTCTGGACAGTAGAGACAGTGCTGCTTTGGAAGCTGCATGACTAGATTGTTTGTTTTTGTTCTCACTGGCTATCTCCGGTTATTGACTTACTGAAAATCCTGAGTGAAGCACCCCAGTCTATAAAAACTCAGGAAAAGTGCAGAGGTCTTAGGAAGCTGTTTGCGTTGATCAGTAATTTTGGAATTCAACTAAGATGCAATCCTACAAGCCTGTTATTCAATCTGTTGGATTTCATAAACCCTTGGTATCCATTGTTGAAATGCTTATCAAACTGGGAACTTATGATTCTTTATCAGTTTATCCCTTAACTGTGTCTGTCTGTATGAATGGGAGGGTTGATCATTGGAGAGCTCAGATTGTAGATATTAATTAGATTGTCTTGTAGTTTATCAATGCTCTGTTAAAGTTAGAATATAAATATTAAATTATGAGCTTTTGTTTAAGTTAGGAACTTCCTTGTCAAAATGAGTTATTTGTGAAATTTTAAGGTACGTTGAATGTTGAATGTTTTCATTTCACTGTGTTGCGAATCCAGTGTTAGTGCATATAATTTGGTCAAGTTTCCTTTCCCTGTATTGTCAAACTTTTTCACACTTCAGTCACCTAACTCCAAAAATTCTTTTCCTTTCCTTAGTTTATGAAACAGACAGAACAGATTCAGCCTAATCTCTTTTTTTTTGCAGTGCAGAGAAGGTGGTTTCCCACAAGAGCTCTGGCTAGGAGTTTGTGCTGCATCAGTTTCTGTCTACAAACGCGGGGAGGCCAAACCACTGGAGATTTTCCCATATGAAAGTATCCAGTCATTTGGAGCCCCTCAGTCGACTGTGTATAAAATAGTGGTGGATGAAAGGGAATTGCTATTTGACACTACAGAGGTAAGCAAATCCTGGATTGTAAATGAATTAAATTGAATACTTATTATTGCATTTACAGATTATTGTTTAAAGACGTTTTGGTATTTTATTGAATTTTTAACATAGCATGACAGAAATAAAGTAAAAACAAGGCACTTGTAGTTCCAGAGTTTGTCAGATTCATCTGACGTTTGACCCAGAAGTGATTCAGGGGCATCCCTTTTCTTTTCCTTAGCTGCATTAGGAGATAGTGTGTTTCTTCGTTCGTTTAAACATAACAAATACATTGCTCATTGGTACAAAATAATAGATCAGTTATTATATTAAACTGAAGGTAATTAACAAAAATGAGGAATACGAAATATCCAGCAGAATTTCAGATCTTGGGAAAGTGGCACTTTGGTTTATATTGGTTCTGGAAAGAAAGGCCTAAGTGTACAGTTGAATTAAATAGCTGTACCACATAGATTCCCAGTCTCAGCTGAGATGTTGGCCTCTGGCAGCATCTGAGGAGCAGGAAAATCGACGTTTCGGGCAAAAGCCCTTCATCAGGAATACAGGCAGAGAGCCTGAAGCGTGGCATCCTTGCAAGAGGACTCCCCCGCTCACCTATTGTACTCTATGCTACTTTCTCCCCACCCCCACCCTCCTCTCATTTATCTCTCCACCCTTCAGGCTCTCTGCCTGCATTCCTGATGAAGGGCTTTTGCCCGAAACGTCGATTTTACTGCTCCTCGGATGCTGTCTGAAGTGCTGTGCTTTTCCAGCACCAATAATCCAGAATCCATGCTGAATTTTCTGTAGTGACCAGCATTATGTAGGTTAGCTGGGTTAGTCATGCGAAATGCAGGATAGGCAAAGAGGATGGATCTGGGTGGGATGCTCTTCAGAGAGTCGATGGGGGCTTGATGGGCCAAATGGCTTGCTTCCACACTGTAGGGATTCTTTGAAATGGCCCAGCAATAGCTGCAAAGTCTCATATGGACTGCAACAATTCAAGAAGGCAGCTCACCACCACTCTTTCAAGGGCAATTAGGAGTGGGCAGTAAATGCTGGCCAGCCAGCATTGCCCATGTTCCAGGAGTGAATTTTTTCAAAAAAAAGTCACAATTGCTCAAGAGGCGAATAATAACATCTCTGGAGAAGTTGATAAGAAATTATTCACAGTTTACCAGTATTGTCCTTGCTTAGAGTGGTTTTGAGGCATGGTGGTAATGTCCCTGTGTCTGAGCAAGGAGACCTGGGTGTTTATCTCACCGGCTTCAGAGGTGTGTAATAACATCTCCATACAGGTTGTTGAACAATCAATATCCACAGTACTGTTGAAGGTTGTTGTGGCACGGTTGTAGAGTCCCTAGTTCTGAGCCAGGAGGCTGGAGTTCAAGTCCCACCTGCTCCAGTGGTACATTATAACATATCTGAACGGGTTAATTAAAACATATCTCCACAGCACTGTAAAGCAATCTTATGGTGTCGTTGTAATATTCCAAAACCTGAGCCAGGAGGCCTTGATGTGTCATAACATCCATGAACAGGTTGATTTAAAAAATATCTGCATGATGTTGGGCTCTTGTAGTGCAGTGTTTCTACTTCTGAGCTAGAAAGCCTTGGTTGAAGTCCAATTTGCTCTTGAGATGTCAGAACACTTGTAGGTGCAAATATAATGGGCAGTTTACCAGCCCAAGCCTGAATGTTCAGCATCTGAGGAGTCACAAATGGTGCTGAGCATTGTGCAATCTTCAGTAGCATTCCCATCTTCTGATGCTAAGAAGCTCATTAATGAAATAGCTCCAGATAGATGGGCTGAGATTACTACCCTGAAGAATACTTGCAATGATGTTCTAGAACTAAGTTGTTTGACTTCAAACAAGAGTCCAGTGAATGATGGGTTTTCTCCCAGAATCCTATTGATTGCAAATTTGCCAGGAGTCCTTAAGGCTCCATTTGGTCAAATGCTATTTTGATGTTATAGGCAGTCACTCTTACTTCACCTGTTGAGCTCATCTCTTCTGTCCAAGTTTGGACCGAGGCATAAGAGCAGGAGCTGAGTGGCTCTGGTGGAATTCAAACTGAGCATTACTAAGCAGGTTGTTGCTGAGTAAGTGCTGTTTGATAGTATTGACAGTTCAAAGTTTGTGAGAAAATTTGTAGCTCAGGTGCTCGTTGTTGTGGTTCTGTTCGCCGAGCTAGGAATTTGTGTTGCAGACATTTCGTCCCATCTACGCCACACTCACAGGAATCAGATTCACTAGAGAGGAAGAAAAGGACAACCAACTCCCATTCCGAGACATGATGGTACAGAGAACACTGAACGGAGAATTCACCACAAAGGTATACAGGAAAACCACACACACA
>NC_057714.1:20192850-20199466 GCF_004010195.1 Chiloscyllium plagiosum | reverse complement strand
ACACACGCGGATGACAAGCAACATGAATTCGACTGGGACAACACTACTATCATAGGACAAGCCAAACAGAGAACATTCAGGGAATTCCTAGAGGCATGGCACTCATCCACAGATTCTATCAACAAACACATCAACCTGGACCCAATATACCGACTACTGCAGTGGACAGCTGGAACTGACAACCGGAAGCGGCAGAGACAAACCACTATAAATGCCGGAGGAAACATCACAGAAGCGCTTCACATGAGGCTCCCAAGCATTGAGGATGTCACCTAGACAGGGGACGAAACATCTGCAACACAAATTCCCAGCTCGGCGAACAGAACCACAACAGTATTGACAGTGATCCCTTTCAGCACTGTACCTCTACAAATTCAGAAAATAAGAATTGGGAGCAGATGTAGGCCATTTGGTCCCTCAAGCTTGCTCAGCCATTCAATATGATTATGGCTAATCTGATGTTTCAAATTTCACATTCCCATGTACCCTTGATGATTGACAGTAGGCTGGCCACATTGTTCTGCTTTTTGTGTACAGTACATAAGTGGGGAATTTTCCACATTTCTGGGAAACTGTGATTATAGCTGTGTTGAAACAACTTGGTTAGACTTGTGGCATGTTCTGGAATCTCATATCTTAAGAACCATTGCTGCAATGTTGATGGGATTTATAGCCTTTTCAGTATCCAGTGCCTTCAGCCATTTCTTGATCTCAAGTGATGTAAATTGAGTTGTCTGAAGATCAGACAATGCTGAAGACCACTGAAGGAAACAGTGATAAATCATCCGTAAAATTCTAACAGAAATTGGTGCAAATACTTCAGCCTTGTCTTTTCAGTTTATGGATT
The DNA here is from genome assembly GCF_004010195.1 of Chiloscyllium plagiosum. Classification (NCBI taxonomy): domain Eukaryota; kingdom Metazoa; phylum Chordata; class Chondrichthyes; order Orectolobiformes; family Hemiscylliidae; genus Chiloscyllium; species Chiloscyllium plagiosum. The sequence continues at coordinate 20,198,619 of NC_057714.1, read as the reverse complement.
GTCCTCCTCCAGTTAGTTGTTTAATTAGCCATCATCCAGATGCCGTAAGACTGCAAGGCTTTGTTCCTACCTGGTGACTGTGGAATCAATGTTCTTGTCCATTGTGCGCTGAATTTGCTGTTTGGCATGCAAGTGGTCCTGTGTTGTAGTTTCCACCAGATTGAGGTGAGATCAAATAGATTGGTTAGCTCCCTCTTGTTGCAACTTATTGTAGATGTAGAATCTAGCAGCTATGTCCTTGCGAAGTCATGGTGTTTTCAAACAATTGTTGGCAATGATAGAGAAGACCCCTATCCTGAATACATTCTGTGCTTTTGGTAGGTAGTACTCATAAGGTTTCTATGCCCACTTTTTGTCTAATGCCATGAGCTTCCCTAATATTGAGAAAAATCTCCTTGCTGACTTGTTCTGCCTCTTTTGGTGGAAATTTGCTGTCATTGGGACAGGACCATGCTCAAGGGTGGTGGGCGTGTCCAGAGCATAGTTATCCATACGGCGTCAAACCTTAAACACAAAGTCAGGCTATTGCTTGATTAGTTTGTGGGACAGTAAGGTGACAACAAATCTTTTTCAGATCCCCTCTAAACCACTTACTCCTCACCTTAAATGTATGCTCACTGGTATTAGACTCTACTGCCATGGGGAAAAGGTTCATATAATCTACCCTCAGTCAGATCCCTCCTCACTCTATTCTACTCCAAGGAAAACAAACCCAGCCTATCCAGTCTCTCCTTATAACTGAGGTTTTCTATCTCAGGCAATATCCTGCTGAATCTACTCTATACCCTTTCCAGTGCAATCGTGCCCTGCCAACATTCTGGCAATCAGAAATATATACAGTATTCCACCTGTGACCTAACCTATGCTCTATAAAGTTGCAACAAGACTTCCCAGGTCCTGTAGTCTCTGCCCCAGCTAATGAATGCTTTCCTCACCACCCTGTCTATAGTACTGACCTCTTTAGGAGTTTATGGACTTAAAAACCAAGGTCCCCTTGTTCCTCGGTACTCCCTAAAGATCTACCATTCATTGTGTAAATTCCTCCCAAAATGTTCCAGCATTAAATTTCATCTGCTGTTGCTCTGGCTACTTTACTTTCTCCTTGAAGACAGCCTCTTTGACCTGTAGCTTTCTGTCATCTAACCTAGCAGCTGTTTATATGACTCAGTGTCATGCATTATTTTGCTAATACTCCTGCGAAGTGTCTTGAGATAGTCAAAAAGCTAAGAAGCAATAGCAACAGTGTGATGCACAGCTAGAAGTATCTTCTTAATGATTTTAAATTTATTCACAAGATGTGAACATCACTGGCTAGGCCAGTATGTATTGCACATCCCTAATTGCCAAGAGGACAATTCAGAGTCAACCACATTGTGGGTCAGAAGTCACATTTAGGCCAGACAAGGTAAGATTGGCAAATCTTCTTCCCTAAAGTACATTCATTAACCAGATAGGTTTTCACGATAATCCTCAATGGTTTCATGGTAATCATTAGACTTTTAATCCCACTTTTTCAAATATATTGTAGGATAAAGCAGTTAAATATACAACACTCCATTTTACATTTACGCCTTTTTAATTGCATTTTGTTTTGGTTCACAGGTAGTGGAGCTTGCCAGACTGATGAAAGCTTATATCAGTATGATAGTAAAAAAGCGGTACAGTATTTCATATACAATAACCAGTTGGGGCAATCAACGTGGCAGCAGGTGAAATATGTGGTACTGATGAAGTTTCTTCAATGAATTATTTCCTCTCCTGTTCTTCTGTCCAGCAATCACAGACTTTATCATTGGAAGTACTCAATACAACCCAAAATTGTGGAATAAAGTAGCAAGTTCTGTTTTGAAGAAGCAAACATTTATCCCTGCTACTATGAGAAATATTCAACAAGGACTTGACAATTGCAAAGAGAGTATTATAGTTTTGGAACAGCTTTTCAGACCTCCAATCCTAGATCATTGCTAATACTTTATCATGACATGCACTGCTAAATATTAAGCAGAAAAAGTGCCTTAGAGTAAGAATTCATCTTCCAATTAATTTTAAACAACGTGCTCAGATAAAGAAATTTGAGTTGGAGGGAGAGTAACTGCTTGACTGTTAAGTGACTATAAATGGCTCTCAATATTACATTTGTCCTTCAGGAAATCACATCCCTATGATGGTGTTTCCTGAGAAACAGACTACACATGGAGCAACTTATGGTTAAACTTGTGTTATGATACGGCAGTATCGTAAACTAAAAGCCAGGAAAGCTCACTTCGCCTCATAATCTGTTAAAGTATGAATGACTGAGAAGTCCCAAATTCCACTATTTAAAGAACAATAATATCAATTTATTCCTTAACTCTAAAAGTGAACACTAAACAACAACTATCACAACTCTAAGCCCCCTTTCTCTTAACTGCATGTTATCTGCCTCCAACTCTATAACAATATACTGTTCCAATAAAAACCTGTATTAAATTACATCAACTTAATTTCAAAACCACACAGTTGCTGTCTTCTCTGGAGTCGTCCTCTGTTCAGCTGGAGATCTCCCTGGATTGTCTTCTGTCTTTTACTGCAAAGATGTTTCATATGAAAAAGATACCTTTGACAGAGAATGTTTTTTGAATGGCAGTCTTTCTTGATGGCAATTACTCTCTGTCTAACGTTCAAAATGCCTGCTTTTTTATACCCAAAACATCAGATCGTCTCATCAGTTCGAGGTTGGCAAAAACAATAAATTCAGGTTTTAGTATCCTGGGGCATAATTTAAACTGGTTAAATTTGAAATGTTGTGAAAACAGCAACCAATTCAGGTATCTATTTCACAGCCAAATGTTACATATTTTCAATTTTCCAGTACACTCCGAGACTGCTAGCTAGACATATCACAGATGCTTGTAAACTCTCAGTGCAAAACAACATTCACACTCTCTAAGGTACGCCTTCAACTTCGTAACACTTGTTAGCTTTTTTTTGTGCACTAAAATAATACTTTGTCCTGAGAATAATGGGCACAAATATTTGGAATGCTGCTGGCAGCCTTCTCAAAGAACTGCAATGACACTTCCCATTATTAATCTGTACTTCACAATTATCTTGCTAAGAGAAATTTAATGTGCAATGTTATATACTGTGTGTGCCTACTTCTTAGTAGCACAGTTAGTTGACCTGGACTGTTTGAATTAAGTATTTGTTTTTGAGCTAATTCAGATTTTGAGATTTGTTTAAATGGATATGTATAATTTTTTGGCTACTATAATAATGCAGTGTGCTCTATATGTAGCAACAAGCTCAGTGGTCAATTTTGACTAAATGGTGCAGCTATCCGAAATAAAATATTTCTACAGTTTCAAATCTCTTTGTTAAAATTGAAGATATTAAACACTACATAAGGGACAAATAGAGTCTGTGTTTTTTTTTGCTTTTGCCAAATACCTTAAATAATGACCCAAAAAGGCCTGTTATAGCAAGAATTATAAATTGAGCTCCAACTTGAATAAGAGCTACATCTCTTGCTTTGATAGATATCCAAAAAATGCTTCCTGGGCCTGCAAGAAAACCAAAGGAGAGATTAGAAGTGAGACTGAGAGAGAGGAAACCTAGAGAGGGACCCAGAGAGACAGAGGGAGAAAGATGGGGAGAGGCCCAGAGAGACTGAAAAAGAAGGAATGAGATAGACACTGAGACATAGTGAGAGAAGGACCTGATGAGACTGGGAGGGAGATTGAGGCAGAGAGGGGGCCACGAAGAAATAGTGAAAAACTGACCCAGAGAGAAAGTGTGGGGTAACACAGACGAAGGTATGGAGAGGGCCTTGGAAACAGGGAGATGGAGAGTGTCACAGGGAATCCCACAGAGAGAGGGGGTGAAACAGGAACCTGGAGAGAGGGGTCCCAGAGATGGAACAAAAGAGAGAGACGCATAGTGAGAGCGAGAAAGAAGGACACAGTGAGGTGAGCCAGAAGGGAAAGGGTCACAGACAGAGTGAGAGAGGGGGGCAGAGTGAATTGGACCCACAGAGAAAACGAGAGAAAAGGACAAGGAAAGATGGGGGCATGGAGTGACAGAGGGCAGGCAAGAGGTGGGGAACCGGACAGACAGTGGAGGGGTGTAAGGCCACAGAGAGACAGGAGGGTGGGAGAGAGGGAAAGGACAGACAGAGAGAGATAGAAGCAAGCACCCAGAGAGAAAAGGCAAGAAGCACCTGGAGAGACAGGGAGGGGAGGGGGGAGGAGAACAAGGCGAAAGTGAAAAATGGGCCCAGAGAGAGAGAGAATCCAGACAGAGACAGAAGGGGTGAGACAGGGGAAGAGAGAGAGAGACGGGGACCTGGGGAGACACAGAGGCATCCAGAGAGACGGCAATCTGGGGGAAGGATAGCGATTGAGGAGGAGCTGGGGAAGATGGATGCGGGGAAGATGGACCCAGACACACAGACAGAGAGCAAGAGATGGACCCAAAGAAATGTGGGGGGGGGGGGCGGAACCAGGAGTGACAGAGAGAAAGATGGTTTTGGTGCAGGGGAAGTGGAGAGGGAAACCTGGACATGTTTCCTGGTTCCATGACTCAATCTCCTCAAATCTTTCAGTGTCATTCGTTTCTCATTATATCTGTTCTTTCCAGCCTTGAGCTGACTTTTCAGTAGTGGGGATGAGGTGGCATGCATTTGTCTGAACCTGTCGATCTTCATGCTGAACTTACAAACTTGTGAGGACCAGGAACTGGTCATTCAGCCTGATTTACCATTCAATAGCACAATGGTCTGTGGCCTCAAAGCTGTATTCCCACTTAACCTCTGACTGCCTCTCTGTCCGTGTTAAAAAATATTCAATCACCCTCCGCCAATCTCTGGGGAGGTTTCAAGAGGGGTAAAAACAAAAGTCATCCATTCCATCAGGGTGCTTGTGTCAAAGCTAGGACAGCATCGCCTGGGCATGATCCAGCAGACTGCAGGGAATTGCCAACAAATATTCAACATATACTGTGAATGTTCGGTCAGATCCTGCTGACTTTGGGTTAAAGTCCCGGAGCTCCCTTCCTCAGCAAAGTTGAATACCTACACAGCACAGTTCAGGAAACCAATTCACCACCACTACCTGAAGGACAGTTATAGCTCGGCAATTAGTGCTGGGCTCGCCAGTGACACCCACATTCTGTGAACGAATTTGTGAAAAATAAAATGTTACTTGCATTTTTAAAAAAAACCTGCCTGTTGGTTACTGAACTGAAGACCTTCCCATCAAACAGCAAACATTCTGGAGTGGTAGTTGAGAGGGACCCACAGAGGCATAGAGGGGTGTGGGAGAGACAGAGAGAGAAGACGGAATGGGAGCCAGAGGGAGGGAGGGAGACCTGGAGAGTGAGAGAAACCCATAGAGACAGAGAGCGAGATAGAGAGAGAGACACGGAGAGACAGAGTGGACAGCGAGAGAGATCCGGAGAGGTAAAGAGAGGGATGCAGGGATGAGAGAGTCGGCGAGACGGAGAGAGATGAGGGAGGGGGAGATGGACACAGGGAGAGAGATGGAGAAGGAGCAGGTTAGAGGCAGCGAGGGAGAGGGACCAGTAGAGACAGAGAAGGAGAAAGGGACACGGTGAGATAGAGGTGGGGGTGTAGTGTGGAGCAGGGACAGAGGAACACAGAGAGAGAGAGAGACGGGGAAAGAGAGGGGGTAGGGACCCGGAGAGACAGAGTGAGAGGGATCTGGCGGGACAGAGAAAGTGATGAGAGAGAGGGACCCGTGGAGACGGAAAAGGGAATAGCGAGGTGGGGGT
>NC_057714.1:20180876-20190472 GCF_004010195.1 Chiloscyllium plagiosum | reverse complement strand
TCATCCTACACTCTACTTGCCCTCATGAAATATGTTATTTTGACATTTTTAACCTGCTGAGTGGATGTGTAGTCAATCATGTGCAATGTTTGGCAAGAGGGTGAATCCTTATGGTATTCTATTTGTATGGAAACCCAATGGTTGTCATGGTGATAGTCAAGTTATGATTTGTACACATCAGTAGAGTTTCAGTACTATTGCACTTGCCTATGCCATATTTTACAAATGACTCCCTTTAGAACTGGGGTTAACTGATCAAGACAAGTTATAACTTTTACGAGTTATATAAATGATTGGTTGGAAATAATGGCTTAGAAGCATTTTTACTGGATTATCAATCTAGTGATCCAGTTAATGTTCTGGAGGGACAGGCTCAAATCCTACAATGATAGATTGTGGAATTTGAATTAAATAAAGATCTGGAATTAGGAATGGTCATCACATTGTTGCTGATTGTCAGAAATCTCATCTGGTTCACTAATGTCTTGTCACCAGACATCCTTACCTGGTCTGGCCCACACGTAACTCCAGTCCCACAGCAATGTGTTAGACTCTTAACTGCCCTCTGGGCAATTACTAATGAGAAATAACGGTGGTTTAACCAGTGATGTCCACATTCCATGAATGAGTTTTAAAAAATTCAAAAACTCAGTCAGACTAAATGTTTTAGATTTTCATAGAATTCATTTTGATCTGTCAGAGATTGTGATGGTGGGTACATTGATGTTAATAGTAGTCATATGTGGTTGTCAGTTTGCTTGCTGAGAGATTTGTTTTCAAACGTTTCGTCACAATACTAGGTACGATCATCAATGAGCCGGTGTTATGTCTCTCTTTCTATTTAGGTGTATTGGTTTTTTAAGTTGGGTGATATCATTTCCAGTTGTTTTCCTCAGAGAATGGTAGATGGGGTCCAAATCAATGTGTTTATTGATCGAATTCCTTCTTCGTCTGTATGTTAGGATACTAGTGATAGTGGGTCATGTCTTTTGGTGGCTAATTAGTGTTCACATATCCTGCTGGTTAGTTTTTTGCCTAGTTGTCTGATATAGTGTTTGTTACAGTCCTTGCACTGGTATTTTGTATATGACAGTAGTTTTGCTGGTTGTTTATATAGGGTCTTTTAGGCTCGTCAGCCGCTGTTTAAGTGTGTTGGTAGGTTTGTGGGCTACCATGATGCCAAGGGATCTGAGTAGTCTGCAAGTCATTTCAGAAATGTCTTTGATGTAAGGTAATGTGGCTAGAGGTTCTGGGCATGTTGTGTCTGCTTGTTTGGGTTTGGTATTGAGAAATCGGTGGGCTGTGTTTATTGGGTACCCGTACTTCCTGAATATGCTGTATAGGTATTTATATTCTGCTGTTCATAGTTCCTGGGTGCTGCAGTTTGTTGTGGCTCATTGATATAATGCAGCTGCATTTGTGGGTGTTGAGATGATTGCTTCTGTAGTTAAGTATTTGGTCTGTGTGTGTTGTTTTCCTGTAGATGCTGGTTTGTAGTTCTCCATTAACTGTTCGTTCCACTGTCACGTCTACGAATGGGAGTCTGTTGTCATTCTCCACCTCTTTTGTGAATTTTATGCCAGTAAGGATATTGTTGATGGTGTTATAGGTTTCCTCTAATTTATTCAGTTTTGTGATGACGCTAATTTCTCAACAAATCCTACCATCCTCTGAGAAAAAAAACTGGAAATAAATGATCCACCTTAAGAAACCAAGACACATAAATAGAAAGCGGGACATAACACCAGTGCTTCATCGGAGTCACACAGATGATTGTACCTAGTATGGTGACAAAATGTCTGAAAACAAATCTTCCAGCTCAGTCAGCAAACTTCCAACCAGAACCTCAACCTGAGCTACAAATCTTCTCAAATAGCCAAATGTTTGCTTGCAAAATCATCAGAATGACTTTCAGGAATACTTTTAAGCTTACATATCTTATTGGATGGATATGATATTATATATGGATGCCCAAAATTGTCAAACTCATGAGTGAGGAGGAATGAACTGGTTACCCTTCTTTATTCACCAATGCACTTGGTTGGTTGCAACAAGGTTAATTTTTAAAGAATCCTTTTATATGTGGGTGTCTTTCAATTGGAAACAAATGACTTTATGTTTTAAATACAATTAATTTAACAAAACTATCTTGGCTTAACAAAAGAGAGAGTTTATTAATTATTAAATGCGAGAAGCAATAACACATATACACAGATAATAAATGAGAGGCAAGTCCACAAAAAAGTTGGAAAAGATATTCAGATCAGTCTCTGAAAAGTAGACACTGGGATATTATCTCCATCATGTTCAGTGATACCAGTGACACTGATGTTGGTCGCTGAACAGTTGATGCTGAAGTCCTTGATTTTGCAGGTCAGCGGAAAGTCCTATAATCTGTTTCATTTTGACTGTTGTCTCACATGATGGACAGTCAGAGAGAGATAGAGAGAGAGGCAGAGAGAGAGAAGGAGTTGTAATGGGAGAGACATAGGGAGAGGGACACAGTGCAGATAGAGGGAATAGGCAGTCAGTGCAGGGATCCCCTGTAGCCATTCCCTCAATATTAAGAACACAGCTTTGGAATATGTTGGGGGGGTTGCAGGGAAATGACCTACTAGGGGAAAGCCACAGCTGCCAGGTCTCTGGTATTGAGCCTATATTTGTGGCTCAGAAGGAAAGGGGGGAGAATAGGAGAGTGATAGTGGTAGGAGATTCAATGGTGAGAGGAACAGACAGGAGATTCTGTGGTCATGAACGAGATTTGTGGATGGTATGTTACCTCCCAGGTGCCAGGGAAGGGATGTCTCGGATGGAGTCTATAGGATTCTTAAGGGGAAGGATGTGCAGCCAGAAGTCATTGTACACATTGCTACCAATGACATAGCTAGGAAAAGGGATGAGGACCTGAAAAATGAATATTGGGAGTTAGGTTGGAAGCTAAAAGGCAAGATCAACACAGTAGTAATCTCAGGATTGCAACTGGTGCCATGGGCAAGTGACACTAGGAACAGAGAGCGAGTGCAGCTGAAACATATGGCTGCAGAGCTGGTGAAGGAGCGAAGGCTTCATTGGGATACCTTCTGGGGAAGGTGGGACCTGTATAAGGAGGATGGATTGCATCTGAACTGCAGGGGCACTAATATCCTGGGTGGGAGGTTTGCTAGAGCTGTCCAGGAGGATTTAAACTAGTTTGGCAGGTGGATGGCAACTGGAGCTACAGATCAGAGGATGGGGGAGCTAGTGAACAGGCAAATGCAGTGTGCAGAGAGTCTGTGGTGAAGGATAGACAGTTGATCGGGCAAAGTTGCAGTCAGTGTGATGGGTTGAAATGTGTCCATTTTAACGCAAGAAAAGTCAGGAATAAGGTGCTGAATATAGAGCATGGATCATACTTGGAGCTACGATGTTGTGGCCATTATGAAGGCTTGGATATCATAGGGGCAGGCACAGTTGTTGGATGTTCTAGAGTTTAGATGTTTCAAAATAATAGGGATGGAGGTAAAAGAGGTGGGGGAGTGGCCTGGCTAATCAGGGACAGTATCGCAACTGCAGAAAGAGAGGGTGTTGAGGAGGGTATATGTATTGAGTCATTGTGGGTTAAAGTCAGAAACAGGAAAGGAGCAGTCACTTTATTGGGACTTTTCCATAGACCCTCCAATAGCAACAGAGACACGGAGGAGCAGGTGGGAGGCAGATTTTGGAAGGGTGCAGAAGTAACAGGATTGTTGTCATGGGTGACTTCAACTTCCCTAATATAGATTGGAACCTCCTTAGTGCACATAGTTTGGAGACATCAGTGGTTGGTTGTTTACATGGAGAGCGGTGGTTAGGTGAAATACACTGCCCACAGTGGAAGTAGAGTTAGATACACTGGGGACATTCAAGCAACTCTTGTGTAAGCACATGGATGATAGTAAAACGTGGGTTAGCTTGATTTTAGAGGAGGATAAAAAGTCAGCACATCATCGAGGGTTGAAGGGCCTGTGCTGTTCTACGTTCTATGTTCGTTCATTGAGGTATGCACCTTTACACAATAACATCAGCATTTCTAATAAACTTTTTCAAAGTGCTGGCATATTCTTAGTCTGTTGAAGATGCTCCTAAACTGCATAACTTGGTGTGATAAAACACCTTTGGATATTAAAATCAACATTTCCAGCCAAGTTCTCCAAAGTGCTTGAATATTCTGGAAGTCTCTTGTGCACGTCAGACTATTGCATAACAGTGAGAATAAGCAACTTTGCACATTAAAATCAACATTTCCAGCAAGGACAGAACATAGAATTGTACAGGATAGGAACAGACCCATCGACCCACGATGTTGTGCCAAACATGACGCCAAACTAAACTAATCCCTTTTGCCTGCCCTTGGTCCATATCCCTCCATTGATTGTATATTCATGTGCTTATCTAAAAGTGTCTTAAATGCCTCTATCGTATCTGCTTCCACCACTTTCCCTGGTAGAGTGACCATATTCATGCTACTCTCTGTAAAAACTTGCCCCTCACATCTCCTTTGAACATTTCCCCTCTCACCTTAAATGTATGTCCCCTGGTTTTGGACATTTGAAATCTGGGAACAAGATTCTGACCTTCAGCTCTATCTATGCATTTCAATTTTATGGATGATTTGGAGATGCCGGTGTTGGACTGGAGTGTACAAAGAGATCACACAACCCCAGGTTATAGTCCAACAGGTTTAATTGGAAGCACACTAGCTTTCAGAACGCTGCTCCTTCATCAGGTGATTGTGCAATTTTATGGACTTCTATTGAGTCTCCCATCCATCTCCACCATTCCAGAGAAAACAACCCAAGTTTTTCTAGCCTCTCCTTATAGTTCATAGCCTCTAATCCAGGCAGCATCCTGGTAACCAAAGTCTTATAAAGTTTAGTAACAGACATTAAGAAAATGCCTGTAATTTTGAAAACTTTGCCTGAAATGTTAGTTTGAAGGTGCAAAGATGCTTATCACAATGAGTTATGCAGTTCTGAAGCATGTACAGGAGATTTTAAGAATGTGCCAGCATTTTGAAGAATAATGCTGTAAATGTTGAGTTTTCGTGTGCAAAGATGCTTACCTCAGAGTTATGCAGTTTACTAACATCTCCAAGAGTTTGAACGAATATGCAAGGATTTTTGGTAACTGCTACAAACATTAGTTTTAGTGTGCAAAGGTGTTTATTTCACTGAGTTATGCAGTTCAGTAACATCTACAACAGTCTTTAAGAATTTATCATTAGTTTGGAGAACATCACAAATTGATTTTAATACAAAAATTGCTTATCTCACCAAATATGCAGTTCTGCAAAATTGTATAAAACGTCGAAATGTACTTGTAAGCAGTTGTAGATTACAAATACATGCAGAAAGCAGTCAGATAATCAACTTTGAAACCCAAAAGCAGACTTTTCTGCAAAATGCTGGGAGATGCTTGAAAGCATTTATAAATGTCAAGAAAAGTCATACCACAGCAAGGTAAGCAACTTCCAAACAGAAATGCAAAAGTACATTCCACAAAATTGCAGAAAATACTAAAATATTCATGTCAGCAGTTGCAGATTTCAAATAAATGCATAACATAGGAAGAGAAGGAACTTTGAAACACAAAGTCAGAGCCTTCTGCAAAGATGTGGAAAGCAACTGGAAGGTGCTTGAAAACAGTTGCAAATATGAAGAACAAAATAACACAACAAGATAAGCAACTTCCAAATTGTGAAACAAAACTTTGTGCAAAATTGCAGAAAATACTGAAATATACCTGTAAGCTGCTGTAAGTCACAAATATGTGCACAAAACAGCCACTTAAGTAATTTTGAAAGACAAAACCTGAGCTTTCCACAAAATTGTGGAAAGTGCTAGAACATTCTTGAAAGAAGTTGCAAATGTCAAGAATGGACTTAACAGAGCAAAAAACTTTCAAACACCACATCAGAACCTTCCACAAAATTGCAGCAGATGCTTGAAGATGCTTGACAGCATTTGCAAATGCCAAGAACAGTCATAACAAAGCATGATAAGCAAATTTAAAGCTGACAAACAAAACATTTTGCAAAATTGTAGATGCACTCAATGCTTGGTTCAAGCAGAATGCCAAGGTACGGCGTCACCTGCCTCAATAGCCCCAGATACTCCTAGTCCCTTTCTGACTGCTGCAGATGTCAGATCAATCTTCCTGGGAGTCAACTGATGGACTTTGGCTCAATCTACCAACTTACTTTCTTCTATGTGTGAGCCAAGTCCTGCGTGTTCTTTTAAATGAAGCAATAGGAGAAGATATTCGGTCTCACACTCTTAATTTATTTTAAACAGTAAGTGGATAAAGCATTCAGAGCTCTGGGTCTAAACCTTTTTGTCCCTGACAAACTACAAAGTGTGCCAGTTCAAAAAGTAAGACCCCGTTCTGTCCCTGACCCAGTCTTTTATACAATAAAAAACGTCATACAAACATTGAGGTAGAATTATCTTCTGATTGGCTGTTGATCTGACTCCATTCTCCGTCTCCTCGCATTCCCGGATGTCCGACCCCACGTGACCTTCTTTTGCCCACGAAACGGAGCATCACGTGACCTCCTCGGCCCGTGAAACGGAGCATCACATGACCTCCTCGCACTCATCCGGGGCGTGAAACGGAACGTCACGTGACCACCTTCTGCGTGCGTTACTCAGCGTCACCACAGGCTTCCAAATGCTGAATACATTTACACTCGCAGCCAGCCTTCTGTTTTACAAGTAAGCCATATATTTACAAGTCCCCCTTTTGGTCTCATAAAAATGAGACCAACCAACCAGTTCTTTACATCACATTCACTCTCCGATGCATAGTCTTCCCTTCTTGCCAAGGCCATGGTTTCCGTCTCCATCTGTGACATCTGGAAGGGCAGGGGAGCCTTCCCTTCAATTGCTGTAATAATTATCCTGTTCAACAAAGATCTAATACAGGGAATACAACAACATCCGCACAACACTAACACAATAATCATACCTCCGAGGGACATAAACACAGAGACAATTAATCCTTTCCATTTCCCAAACCATGAATCGAACAATCCTCCTAGAGGGTTGTTAATACCGGAATGTTCATGCATTTCTTCAGACAAGGTTCTTAGTTCTTCCAGGGCTCTGGTTACCGAGCAATCGGGTGCCGTATTATTGGGGATAAACGTACAACATTGGTCTCCAAACATAGAGCACACTCCCCCCTTTTCTGCTAACAACATATCTAAAGCCATTCTATTTTGCACTGTCATCAATTAAGTCGCTGCCAATTGTTCAGAGAGTCCCGCCACCGCATCTCTAGTTCTATTAGCTAGCCTAAGTACATTGTAATGTACATAATTAATTCGGTCAACGTTTTTATTCGGCGTAACTGGGAATAGAACACCGATAATTGGGAGATTCTCAAATCCTGCTGCTATCTGATCTGCCAATTTATATTCATCAGGTACACCGCGAGGAACACCTATTGCATCTATGTAAGTGGTTGAGCCAGATGTGACATCAAACAAATCCCTGCGAATTCGTGTATACGGATTTATTCCCTGTTGTCGTTCTCCTAAGAGGAATAAGGGTACCCCTAACCTGATCATTGCACAGGTTCCAGACCAATCTGGAGGTAGACTAATATGCAGTGTTCTATCTCCACAGTACCAAAAAAGATCAGCTCTGGCCCAAACCATTTTGCTAGCATTCTGCCAACCGGTTACATTAATCGTATCCTGACACCAGTCAGCGGGGATGTCTCCCAAGACTATATCTGACTTTCGAGCAAAACACGTGTAATTGTTGGCCCTTGGAGTAAACACTGGAGGTAACGTGGAATTCTTTACAGGTGGGAAAATAGCACTTAAGGTGGTACAATTTGGAGGATCCGCCTGCATGGTGAGGGCCATCATGCAGTGAAATCCTGTTGGGTCTATATTAGGGAACAATGGGGCTGGGGTAGTAAATAGAGTTGGCCTTGCCGAAGAATACCCGACACAATTATTCATATTCATTGAGGTTGCGGTCGCTGTCATCCAGTCTAGCCATAAGTTCTTATCCCCATACCCGGTAGCTAATTTAATAATATCCCTTCTTGTAAGGTTGTTGTGGTCTATTACCACAACTCCTGAACTTGATTCTACCTCCATACTTGTATTTTCAGTTTGTGGATGGCTCATGGGAGGGTCCACTAAAGTTACCTTCAATAATCCCATGTTATCCACTCCAGATTGATCTACACCTATTACAAGATAAAAGCTTCTGTCATCACTCTCACAGTAAATCTGTACCTCTTTTGGACTAGGATTAATATCAAATTTTGTCAGGGTTAACAAAAGTGGATTTTTTAGCTCTGAAGCATGATCGAGTTGCCCCTTTGTCAGGCTCACATGGTCTCAAATGTTCCATCTATTATCCGAAGGTGACGACCTCTTGGGGGTCCATCGCACCCCAGTCCATGTTAATACATTATCCCACGACAGGCATGGGTCATAGTAAATGGCATAGAAGCAAAGATATACATCATACTCCCTCCAGGTCCCTGTATCTTGGCCACAATCAATTACTTCGCATAAATCAAACTGGTATGTTGTAGCATGATTTCAATCGTGTCTGATGTGTACCTGGCTCCTCGTCTCCTTTAAACATTTATCCGCCTCTTGTCCTGTTGATCTTTTGTTCCTGGAACTTCCTCCCTCGCCTGTGTGTTTGTCCCTCGTGGTTAATACTCCTATTAACAGCAGCATAACACTTATACATAAAACAATAGCAAAGACTCCCAATCTCCACAGCCTAAAGTAATGTGGGCTGCTTACAGAGATAAACATTATATCCTTTACACAACTTTGCTTAGAAATCTTGAGAACCTCTCCCCCCTTTTTCCAGAACCTTCTTCCTGCGAACATTAAACGTTTAAGACCCTTCTACTCTTTTTCTGTTCTTATTTGTTCTAAAGTTCTCATTGGCGGTTCCGTAGCTGCACACTGGCTCCAATGGTACCAGCTTTCTCCTTTCCCCTGCAGTCTGACTGCATGAGATGTCCTCTCCACCATCTTATAAGGTCCTGTCCACCTCGGCTCCGACCACTTCCGTTTGATCACCTTCAGCAGGACCCAGTCCGTGGTAGATGGCGCCTGGCTCTGTAGATCCCCCTTTTCCGATCCAACCTGTTTGGAGAAAGCTGACACCAAAGCTGTTAGTTGGTTATAATAAGGTTTGTACCTTAGAGAGGCTCCTCCTCCCTCTAACATCTGTATTCCACTCCTGGTCCCAGGAACTGCTGCCCTGTTGTTAGCTCATACGGAGTGAACCCTGTAATAGAGTTTACTGAACTCCTAATGGACATTAAAGCTAAAGGTAGGGCATCCACCCAGCTTAACTTTGTTTGTGCACATACTTTTCCTATTTTTCCTTTTATGGACTGATTCATTCTTTCCACTTTTCCCTGTGACTGAGGATGGTACACTGTTCCAAACGCATGTTTCAGTCCTAAAGCTGCTTCAACTTCTTGCAGGTCATTATTCTTAAAATGTGTGCCATTATCTGACCTGACTTTCTTTGGAAACCCATGCGTTGGAATATATTGGTTTATCAAGAATTTGATCACTGTTTTTG
>NC_057714.1:20176737-20180387 GCF_004010195.1 Chiloscyllium plagiosum | reverse complement strand
ATTTACTCTTTTTCCCTCTGACCATTCTAACGCAGCTATCATTGCCTGTAGTTCAGCCAACTGGGCTGATTCTTTGCCTGTCACTTTTCCTGTCAACACTTCCTCAAATCCCTCATTGTCTGTCGCACCACTGCATAGGCTGCTTTAAGTCCTTCAGTTGGATGTCTGTAACAGCAACCATCTGTGAACAGCACTTCTTCTGGATCTACTAATGGAATTGCCTGTAAACCTGCCCTTACTTTGGTATCTCTCTGTACCCTTTCCTCACAGATGTGTGGCTCTCCTTCTCCCATATTATCAGCCATGTTAATTCCTTCATATGTAAAAATTATATGTGGTGCATTCGAGATTTTCTCTAACCTGGTTTGCCGCAGTGACGTCATTGTAAAGGCTGTTGAGTTCACATAGGCCACTTTACTATGTGTCGTCAGTACTGTTAGTGAATGGCCCATGACTATATGTGCTATCTTTTGGAGAATTTTTGCTACCCCTGCTGCATGTCTTGTACATGGCGGGTGTCTGTCCTCCACTGGGTAAAGGGTAACACTTACATACATCAGCACCTGCCTGCCTCCCCCTTTTTTCTGAAAAAGAACACCATTTATTGTGTGTAATCTTTCAGAAATATCGAGGAAAAATGGCTCTTTGTAATCTGGGACTGCTAAATCAGCAGCCCGCGTTAAAGCCTGTTTAAGAGATATGAAACTTTCGTCTGCCTCCGTAGTCCACTGCAAATGGGCCGACAAATTTCTCATGCCTTGTTCATTTACCATGGCCTTGAGAGGGAAAGTGAGTTCCCCATATGATGCAATGAATTGTGTACTGTACCCTGCCAACAACCCAAGAAATGAGAGTCTTTTACAGTGACTGGTTTGGTATGATGCAGAATGGAGGATCTATGAGACGGAGACACACCTGTTCCCTTAGCAGAAATCACTCTACCCAAAAAAGACACCGTTTGTCTGCAGAATTGCAATTTAACCCATGAAACTTTAAAACCGACACTATACAGGTGAAACAGCAATGACATTGTGGCTTCCAAACAAGAAACATGATCGGGTGCTGCCAAAAGAATGTCATCCACATACTGGATCAATACCACCCCCTTTGAGAGCGTCAGATCCTTCAGCTGCTGTTTCAGTACCTGATTAAACACCCCAGGTGACAAAATAAACCCTTGAGGGACCCTTGTATAACGTAATTGTTGGCCTTTGTAGGTGAACGAAAAAATGTCCCTTAGATGATCAGCTAGGGGCAAACAGAAGAACGCATTGGCCAGATCAATGCATGAGAACCACTTATGGTCAGGGGTCAGCACAGACATCGCAGTGTAAGGGTTTGGAACTGGAACTGTTGGAGTAGAAACAACACTATTAATCCGTCGAAGATCATGCGCCATCCTATATTTACCTGTATTCTGCTTCTCTACAGGTAAGATAGGGGTGTTCCAGGCTGACTGGGAGGGTTCTAGCACCCCTGCTGCTAACAATCCTTCAATTGTGTCGGCAATGCCGGCTTCAGCCTCTGGTTTATGTGAGTATTGTCTCTGCCAAATCGGTGTGTGGTCTATTAAATCAAATGTAATTGGTGTGACGTGTTTACAGTAACCAACGTCCGTTGAACTTGCTGACCACAAGGTATCTGGTAGAGTATCAAGCATTGCTGCAGCCTGTGGATGATCTGTTTTTTCCCTAACATGAAACCTTTCAATCTGCCTATGTTCCAACAGTACCTTGGTAAAAACAATGACTGCAGATGCTGGAAACCAGATTATGGATCAGTGGTGCTGGAAGAGCACAGCAGTTCAGGCAGCCCTGTCCTCGGATGCTGCCTGAATTGCTGTGCTCTTCCAGCACCACTGATCCAGAATCCAACAGTACCTTGTCAGTTGTCCTGTACATAATTCTATAGGCTTCCTCTGATGGTGAATATTGTAAACCGGGTAACTGAGTCCACACCCAGTCCGTTAGCACCATCAAGCGTTTGGACATAGGTCCCAGATCCTTGGCCTGATATTCAGCATGCACAGCCAATGTGACATGAGGTATAGCTTCTTCAGTCATCTCATACCATTCCAACTGTTCTGCAGTTAATTCAACAACACCCGCCACACCTTCTTTTCCGAACAGAATGCAACTGGAGGAAATATCCCATTGAGTCCCTTCTAAATGCTGATAAATTTCATTATCATCTCTATCATAATATAAAGTAACATGAAGGGGATCTGCAGGAGGAGCATAGGGTTGCAGCATCTGAACCCAGGGTCGCCATTGGTTGTATAAAGACTGTATGCCATTGTTCTGCCCGTTTTCGGGTTCGAGGAGTCCCCAGTATATATCTGCCCACTGTCCTTCTGCCATTGGTGATGTGTCCGGTGATAACATCATTTGGGATCCAGAGTGAATCGTCGTCATAGAACAGTTAACGGAATGGCCATTTAGAAAGGTCACTACCAGTCCGTCTGGTCCGCACAGAACTGAGACCCCACATCTCACCAGCAAGTCATGTCCCATCAGATTCACAGGGCATGCAGGTGATGAAATATACTGGTGACGAAAGGTCTGTCCGGCCACTGATGTAATCAGTGGCGATGTCAAAGGCAGATTTTCTGGTTTACCCGAGAACCCGACTAATTGAACGCTAGAGGATGACATGCTTGACCGAGGTATATCACAAGTGATGGTAGAAAATCTTGCACCCGTGTCAACCAAAAAAGACAGATTCTTGTCCATGACCCTCATTTGCATATAGGGGTCTGCCAACCCCACATGCCCCTGGGTTCTCGGGCCCCATCAATATTCGTATCCCTGCCCTTCCGGCATAGTTTGGGGGTACTGTCCTTGCACCGGAGCTGCAGTTGCATTTGGGACTTGGTAAGGCTGAACAGCCTGTTGGAAAGGAGGCTGACTTGAGCGGACATACTGTCCTCGGATCAATCCCTGGCCTCCCTGGATTCCCCACAGCATGGGACAATTCCGTCTCCAATGCCCGGGCTGGCCACATTCAAAACAGGTGTTGGGTGGCTGACCTCTGAATCCTCCGCGGCCCCTTCCTCTACCATGCATTCCTCCGGGAACACCTATAGGCCTGCCCCCATATTGGGGGTAGGGTGGCATCAATCAGGTGTTGGGTCTAAACTCAGCGGGTTGTTTTGTGGCAACAGCCGCTGAACCATTTGATTAGTCGTCTTTTGGGAGGCCTTCTTTGTATCATTAGCCTTCCTCCTAGCCTCATCGAGCTGTAACTTCAGCAACTGCACTTGAGCTGACTCATTGCTCTGTTTATCCTCATCCTGTTTTGTCCTGTAACGCTTCATGTGGTGTGTCAAATGTTTTTCCCACTGTTCTGTAGAACCTGGGATGTCAGGATTACTCTCCATTGCCTCTTTTACTTCCTTAGGCATCCCTGCCATAACGGCATTCCTAAATAACGTGGTCTGTAGCTGACCTGACCCTGGATGGCTCTCCACAGTATCTGTCCACGTGTCCTTACACCTAGCCAAAAAGGCAGACATATCCTCACCCTCCTTCATTGTGAAGGTGAGTGAGTGCATCGCTCCCGGTGGAATTGGGAATCTCTCTCTCATTGCCCTTCCCACACAGGTAGCATGCTGCGCAAATGGGTCCGAATCAGGTAATAAGGTGGTCCCC
>NC_057714.1:20175018-20176331 GCF_004010195.1 Chiloscyllium plagiosum | reverse complement strand
TCATGTAATCTTCCCCTCTTTTCATTCTCAGCACTATACGGTGTCGAATGAGCATCTGGCTCTTGCACTGATGAATATCTCCCCTGTTTTGGCTGTTCTTTGTTTCTGCTGTGCATCATTATCACCCTGTTTGCTTCCTCCGTTTCCTTAACTCTCTGTTCAGCTTCTAGTGTTAGTTTTTCTACTTTTCTGATACTTTCTTCTACAGCTTCCGCCAGTCTCTGTTTTACTACGTTGTACTCTCTTGTTCCTACTTCTTGCACATCTAACACCCCTTCTTGAACATACATAAGTGGCATTTGTGTTACAGGATATGGGGGCGGTAATTGTACCACAGGCAATTTAGGATATAATGGCGCGGATGGTCCTGCATTTTCTGTCTCCTTTGTCAGTTTTATTATAGATGTACCACCTACTTTCTTTTGTAATGTTTCTACCGCCATACAGGCCAACGTCATGTTATGCAGATGAATCCTCCTCTCTTCTTTCTCCCCGCCTTCTTTTGTCCACTTTCTTCTAACTAATATTGACCCTTTCTTTCCCTTCATGTGTCCTTCTACTTCTAATTTAGCTTGCTCTTCTGCTTTTCCTAAAAACAGTGACAATTTCTTCCTCTCCTCATCTTTAGGACTTTGCCCTGTTTCTCCATCATTGTTTTTTGTTTGTTCTTTGCAAGCCCACTGACTAACTGACTTCTGGCTTTACCCCACTGCTGTTTTACGGGCAACATTAAATCGGAAGAACATCCTCCGTATTCTTCACACTCTTTATCAAACTCCCCTTTCATTTTATGTATTTTTGTTTTTAATCCTCCTGTCCAGTAGTCAGTTGGTTTGGATATAAATATAACCGAGCAACCAACCCAATCAGAAACAAATCCTGTGGGTAGTCAGTTTGGATGGAGTACACCCGAGCAACTGACCCTTTCAGCGAGGTTTATCAGCAGTTTCATTGTCACCGTTAGGTTTCCACTACCGACTCTCTCTCACTGAAACACCACCGTCTCTGTCTTCAAAACGCTACTGGCTTTTCTACCACCCTCCGTACATTCCCCAATATAATTCTAAAAACTTACAACACAATCATAAACCAAAATTTGTGAGCGTTGCTTTTATGAGATCCTGCTCAATGGACTTTAAACCTCCTCACATTTACGTACCTTGTTGCTTTTATGAGGACTCTAACCCCACGGGACTTTAAACCTGTACGTACCTTATCAATGCTTTGTCCACTTACTATTACTAGGACACTTGCAGTATAATGACAACAATTAATTTAGTTTCTCCAATTGCAGAACTTCGATATAAACAGGC
>NC_057714.1:20124789-20174527 GCF_004010195.1 Chiloscyllium plagiosum | reverse complement strand
GCCAAGTCCTGCGTGTTCTTTTAAATGAAGCAATAGGAGAAGATATTCGGTCTCACACTCTTAATTTATTTTAAACAGTAAGTGGATAAAGCATACAGAGCTCTGGGTCTAAACCTTTTTGTCCCTGACAAACTACAAAGTGTGCCAGTTCAAAAAGTAAGACCCCGTTCTGACCCTGACCCAGTCTTTTATACAATAAAAAACGTCATACAAACACTGAGGTAGAATTATCTTCTGATTGGCTGTTGATCTGACTCCATTCTTCAAAGTGGAGGACACTATAAACTTACTATAGATAACAGAGAAGCAAAGTACTAACTGTTGGATAGATATCAATCATAAGGGATAAAGTATTTGACAAACTTAATAGGATTAAAGGCGAACTAGTGCAGGACTTTGATGGCCTGCGAGCAAGAGTTTTAAAGGAAGTGGTTGCAGAGATAGTAGAGGTATTGGTCAAAATTTTCCAGAACTCATTGGATTCCAGGAGGGTTTTGGTGGACCGGACATCTGTGACTGTGATGTCCCTGTTCAAGAGGGAGGGAGGCAGAAGTTAAGAAACTAGAAGCCAGTTAGCCTAACATCAATCATTTGGAAAGTACTAGCCCATTATTAAGAAATAGGGCACTTAGCATTTATGCTATCAAACATAATCAATATGGTTTTTTGAAAGGGAAATCATGTATGACAACTTTGTTAGGGTTTTTTTCAGGAAACAACAAGCAGGTTAACAGGTATCGGTTAATGTAGCATACTTGAATTTTGAGAAGGTATAAGTGCCACATAAAGATTATTTTGCAAAATAGGAGCTCATGGTATTGGAGGTAATGCGTGAGTATTGGCTAACACACAGATGTGGG
The DNA here is from genome assembly GCF_004010195.1 of Chiloscyllium plagiosum. NCBI lineage: Eukaryota > Metazoa > Chordata > Chondrichthyes > Orectolobiformes > Hemiscylliidae > Chiloscyllium > Chiloscyllium plagiosum. The sequence continues at coordinate 20,173,667 of NC_057714.1, read as the reverse complement.
TTTGATGGGCCTTTTTCAGGTTGGAAAGAAGTAACTAATGGAGTGCGACAAGGATCAGTCCTCCACTATTATTTCTATATTTATTATATCTATATTAATTAGGAGGAGAGGGAGGACTATAACATAACCAAATTTGCTGTTGATACAAAAATAGGTGGAAAGGTATGTTGGGATCAGGACACATGTTATCTGCAAAGGGAAATAGATGGTTGAGGCATAAACTTGGCACATGACGTTTAATGTTGGAAGGTGTGAGGTTATCCACTTTGCTGAGAAAATCAAAAGGCAGCCTATTATTTAAATGGAGAGACGTTCCAAATCATCCAACTCAGAGAGGTCTGGGCATTCTTGGTGCATTAAATACAAAGAATTGGTATGCAGGTGCAGCGTGTAATTAAGAAGGCAGTTTGAATGTTGGCTTTTATTGCAAATGTTTTGGAGTTTAAAAATGGAGAAGTGTGTTACAATTGTAAGGGCAGTAGTGAGGCCACCCCTGGAGGACCGTGTACAGTTTTGGTCTCTGTACATAAAAAAGGAACTAGAAATGAAGACAGTTCAAAAGGGATTTTCTAAACTGATTCTTGGTATGAAGGGGTTGCTTTATCCACAACACCTAAACAGATTAGGCCTTTATTCATGAGAACTTAGAAGAACGAGGATGATCATATTCAAAACTACACAATTCTGAGGCAGCATATTGAGAAGATGTTTTCACTATTCAGGGTAACTTGAACTATGGGACACAGTTACACAATAAGGGGACACTCATTTAAAAGTGAGACACAAAGGAATTTCTTCTCTCTGAGGGGAGTGAAAGTTTGCAATTCTCACACAGCTGATGGTTTTGCAGAGCTGGCATAAAAATGGAATTGAGTTCTGGGTCAGATCAACCATGATCTTGTTTAATGACAGAAGTAGGCCTACCCCTACATCTATTCTTAATCATATTAATGTGGAGATACAGTTTGACTGGAGCTGGAAGTCATTATAAGCATGAGTTTGACATGGGATTTACACAAGACTGGTAAAATATACATATGCACGTTTGCTCGCTGAGCTGGAAGGTTTGCTTTCAGACGTTTCATCATGATACTAGGTAACAAGGTGATGTGTTGGAGCCATCTGGTTTCATATTTTGGAAGATTGTCCTGTTGAATTCTCCTGATTGTTTTTTAAGGCCTGTTAGAAAGGATGAGATTCTGTTTAGCAGTTGTTGGGTCAGGTCTATCGCCACCTGCTGGTAAGTTTCAGTATGAAACCAGATGGGTCAAACACACCATGTTTCTACCTGCCCTATAAATAGAGAGGCGGGACGTACCACCAGCGCTTCACTGGAGACTCTCACTGCTGATGTTACCTAGCACGGTTGACGAAACATTTGAAAGCAAATCTTCCAGCTCAGCGAGCTAACTTACTTACTTATCATCAACCTGTGTGACAAATCTTCTCAAAAATCGCGAACTGGTAAAATATGGCAGAAAGCATTCTCCAAGATTTTCTTTCACTACATTTGACTGAGAAGGTAAAGACAAATGTCACACATCCATAGGGGGCTAGTGGCCCTCTGAACAGATTCTCTGAAGGTTGCAGGACCAAAAAGCTATGGAATTCAATGTAAGAGGTCTAACTCTGGGGACATGGATGCAGTATGACAACAAGTTCATACAAGTAGAAAGGTTCATCAGTTAACTTTAAAATCCCATTACATGTACCACCACCCTCAGTATTCAATGTATCACATCCCATCTCTGCCCACCAACAATGATAAAGCACAACTCATAACATTTATAGCTTTACCTCAACCTCACACATGTAACACTTCTGCAAGCCTCAAGCCCACATCTCACATGTTACACGCTATTCAACCAAGACAGGAATGCCACACAGATCTAACTGCATCACATTCAATGACACTCTTTCCACTTGCTTGCATAACAAGGTTATGGATAATTGGAAGGCAGCAGCACTTAAACAGTGTTGAATAGGCCTGACTGTGTACCCTCAACCTGAAGAAGGAGATGGTGCTTAGCATCATTGGAGTGGCCATGACTGTGGTCATTGGTGGGGCTGAAACCATGGAAGGTGTGATACGCTTATTCCAGAAGATGGCTTTCCACTTCATGGATTCCTCACTTTGCTCCAAGAGGACAAAAAGATGTCCTCTTTCTCTCTGATGAGTAAAAACAAACCTTCCAGACCCAGTTGGCCTCAGTCCAGATTGTACATGAGGTCAGCACCATAAGCAGGCCTGTATATGCGAAACATATGAGCAATTTACTGCACTCCTCAAGGATAAGTATGACTTTTTTGTCACTACAACTTCACACTCACGGAACCATCATTCAATTCCCAACACCAACATGTCTGAGGATGAAGCTTGAAAACCCCAGTTGATGCACAGGCAATGCATTCACCTGCACCCTCTCCAGAGACAAACCAATATATACAGTAACTCGGGTAGACACTGGGCGGCAAGCCAGTCAGCACATCAATGATCAGAATCTGCAGTTAGTGTTGGAAGAATCACTTGAGATCTCTGGCTCTCCGAGGACTGTTGAAGACCACGCATGAGCTCAACTCCAGGCAGATGATGTGACTCTGTACCTGGCCATAACTGACTTGCTCAACCAGCAGAGACAGGCAGGGAGGCATCAGGCCAGAATGCCTGAGGTCCTCACTAGGCTAAAATGAAGGATGGAGGGGTTTATCGATCTTTTGTTTGCTGTTGTGGCTTTTAAGCATGTGAGCATTTGACTAGTTCTATAGTGGCTACATTGGAGAACTAGGATCAGCAAAAAACTCAGTGACTGTGATGTAGGCACCTGGACCTGCTTTCTATTGCACTAACTATAAGTGACCTTGAGCCCACAGTGCACCAGCCAATGCCTTCATATTGCAGGGCATTCCAGATAGTTGTGTTTCTTCAACTCAGCTGAGGATTTTGGGCATTGGCTAGACAAGTATGGTAGGCAGTGGAAGAAGAAATCATCTAAGACACTCCCTCCATTCCTAGTGAACATTGTTCAAACTGCCTCCAATAAATAAAGCTCAATATTCCATTTGCACCCACACTTTCCCACATCATATCTATTGACCAAGCTTTTGCCCACTCACTCAACCTGTCTATATCCCTCCATACACTCTGTGTCGTCTTCACTACTTGCCTTCCTACTTATTTGCGTATGATCTACAAATTTGGTGATACCACTTTTATTTCTATCAACTAAATCATTAGTCTATGTCAATAAGCTTGGAAGTAAAAACAGGAATTGCTGGAAAAGCTCAGCAGGTCTGGCAGCATCTGTGGAGAGAAATCAGAGTTAACATCTCAGGTCCAATGACCCTTCCTCAGAATGGTTTTGAGGAAGGGTCACTCAACTTGAAACACTAACTTTGATTTCTATCCACAGATGCTGCCAGACCTGCTGAACTTTACTAGCAATTTCTGATTTCGAGCATCCACAGTTCTTTAATTTCTTATTCTAAGTTTGGGTTATTTTCTTTAGAGCAGAGAAGCGCCAGGAAGGACCTGATAAAGGTTATAAGAATATAAGGGGTATGGTCAAGGTGGATCGAAAGCAACTGTTCCCTTTAGTTGAAGAGTCAATATGAAAGGGCACACTTAAGGAAAACATAGGAGTTTAAGAAGGAAGTTGAGGAAAAATACTTTCAGGTAGAAGGTGGTGGAATCTGGAATGCACTAGCTGTGAAGGCAGTTTGGCAAAACATCACAACCTTTAAAAGTATTTGGATGAGTGCAGCCCCAATAACACTCAAGAAGCTTGACACTATCCAGGACAAAGCAGCTTGCTTGATTGGCACCTGATCCACAAACATCCATTCCATCTACCACCAACATTCAGTAACAAAAGTGTGTACCATCTACAAGATGCACAGTAGAAATTCACCTTCGACAGCATCTTCCAAACAAACGACCACTTCCATCGAGAAGGCCAAAGACAGTACATATATGGGAACACAACCACCTTCAAGTTCCCTTCCAAGCCACTCACAATCCCGACTTGGAACTATATCGCCATTCCTTCACTGTCGCTGGTTCAAAATCCCGGAATTTCTTCCTTAATAGTATTGTGGGACAACTCACAGCAGGTGGCCTGCAGCAAGTCTAGAAGGCTCAAGGGCAACTAGGGACGGGCAATAAATGCTGGCCCAGCCAGCGATGCCCACATCCCACAAAATGAATAAATAGAAAAAAAACTGAAGTGTCATAACATTGTAGCCTATAGTCCAATTTATGAAAAGTAGTACGAATATAGATTTAGCGTAATTTTAGTGGTGTAGACATAATGGCTGAAGGGCATCTTTTGTACTATAAGATACTATGATTCATCCATTCATGTTCAGACCATTTATGTACAATCAACAGCAAACGACCTAGTATTGAATCCTGTGGTATAAAACTGGATACAAAACTTCCAGTTGTAACTTTCAGTTACAAAAACAACTTTTGAAACAGAATCACTGGTCTGGATTTTCCCATGGCTAGAAACGTAGATAGAGATTGCACATGCAGACCCAATAGAACCTACAGTAGACTTATAATGAAATTGACTAGGAGGTTGAAGATTCGACTGAGCAATGCCCCATACACCTGCAACCCTCTGAAAGAATCCATTTAAATTAGGTGGAATGGTTACCTCGGAAAGTTAGATTGTGATTGCATGGAGAGGGCATAGAGGATGTTGCCTGGGCTGGAGAGTCTTAGTTCTGCAGAGAAATTGGATATACTGGGATTGTTTTACTTGGAGCAGAGGTGACAGAGGGGATAGAGATGTATATAATTCTAAGGGCATAGATAGGGCAGACAGGAAAGAATTTTTTCCCATTGATCAATGACCAGGATGGTAGATTAAAGGCAAGAGGCAGGATGTTTAGACATGATTCTGGATCAGTGGTGCTGGAAGGGCACAGCAATTCAGGCAGCATCCGTGGACAGGCTCCTCGGATGCTGCCTGAATTGCTGTGCTCTTCCAGCACCACTGATCCAGAATCTGATTTCCAGCATCTGCAGTCATTGTTTTTACCTCTCTGTTTAGACATGATGTCAAGAGAATCTTTTTTCACCCAGAGGGTGGTGGGAATCTGAAGCTCACTGCTGTTAGCAGCAGAAATGGTCACAGAATTTAAGAAGTATTTAGATTTACACTTGCAATGCCAAGGCATACAAGGCTATGGGTGAACTGCTAGAAAATAGGATTAGAATAGTTAGGTGGTCGCTTTTGCCCAATGCAGACTCGATAGGCCATAGTGACCTATTTCTGTGTCATAGGCCTCTATGACTATAACTCCATTAATTACCTAACCTAACTCCTGACTAACTATTCAACTAATCCCATAATTTATACCACACATCATCAAATACACCTCCCCATACCCCTTACATCGTCCAGATCCCGACCCAACAACACCTTATACTGGGATCTTACCCCCAGTTCCCCGTTTCCAGAGGTATTATGCCCATTACACCTGGGGTCTGAAACTCCATGCCACTGGATCAAAGCCTCACCTTGGACCCAAAACAGTTCTTCTCCTACCTTTAGACACAGGCCCCACCCCCAAAACCCAACCATAAGATCCTTCATTCCCCCTCTACTCCTGGGTCTCGGAAACTTCCAATAGATTTGTATGCTATAGTGTATCAAGTGCTCATTTATACATTTTTTAAGTGTCTTAATGGTTCCTACTTTGAAGCGCTGAGTTCTAGATACCCACAATCCTCTGGGTGAAAACATTCTACCTCAAATTCCCTCTAAACCTATTCTCCTTAAGTTAAAACTGCCGCATTGGTTGTTGAATCCTTTTTTAAGGGGCAAGATTTCTCCTTATCTGTGCGATCTTAATTTTGTATCCTCCAATCGGATCTCCCCACAGCCTGCTCTGCTCTAAGGAAAGCAACCCCAGCCTATATCACTGTCTTCATAGCAGAATCATTTCAAGCAATGTGCTGGTCAATTTTCTTCCACCTTCACTAGTGCAATTATATCTTTCCTAGAGTATAACTACCACTCAGTATTCCAGCTGTGGCCAAATTAATGTTATATAAATCTTCATCTTAACCTCGTCGCTCTTGTTTTCAGTGTCTCAACTAATAAAGTCAAGTATCTCACATACCTTCTTAATCGTCTCACCTAATTGTCATGCTGCTTTCACAGATCTGTGCACATGCACACTAAGGTCCTTTTGATCCTCTGTATTTCCTAGGATGCTGTCCTTACATGTGCATTCCCTTGCCTTGTTAGTCCTCTGAAAATGCATTGCCTTTTCAAGATTGAATTCTATTTGCCACTGTTCAACCCATTTGACCAATCCTGTGGCCTAAGGCTTTTCTTCTCACGAGCACAGCCTTAATTTTTGTGTCATCTGCTAACTTATGAAACATACCACAGACAATATCAATTGCACTACCCTCATCCACACCCAGTCACCTTCTTGAACAATTCAGTCAAATTTCTTGCACATGATCACCGCCTGACAAAGCCAAGCTGACTATCCTTAATTAATTCTTGCCTCTCCAAGTGGAGATTAACTCTGTTCCTTAGAGTTTTTTTCCAATAGTGTCTCGACCAGTGGTGTTAGACTGTAGTTTTCTGGTTTATCTTTACCACTCTTCTTGAATACAAGGGTGTAAGATTAGCTGTCTTCCAGTCCTCTGCCAACCTTATGGCCAGGGAGGACTTGAAAATTAATGTGAGAGCCCCTCCTTCCTTGCCCCCCAGAGTAGCCTAGGATACATGCCATCTCGGCCTGGTGGTTTATCAAGTCCAATTATACTGCTAATGCCTTCTCCCTTTCAACTTTAATTTGTTCAAGTATATCACAGTTCTCTTTCATGATGTAAAGTACTCATTTAAAGGCTCCACCCACAGATTGTCATTTTGATTCCTTAAAGGCCCTAGTCTTTCCTTAGTTATTCTCTTGCCTCTAATTAAAAGACCCAACGTCCTGGCTCTACTAGCCAATGCATAGAGTTTCGGAGTATTTTTGAAGCCTGCTAGGGACTGGAAGATGGGAACAATGCAGGCGTTACGAAGTCTATGAAATTTATAACCTGGAAATCCTTTAATGATTTAAACAACACAATTGCCTCCCAGCCCAGGTGAAAGACTCACAGGATTTTTTCTTGGCAGGTGATTTTCAACATTTTGAAAGTAGTTTCTGTCATCTTGGACCTTACTCACCTTGATTTGCACTTGCCTGCTGTTTGCTATCACTGCAGCCTGGGAGCAGCTTATGCAGCTCTATTATGGACCTCTGAAGGAAAACAGTTTCACCAAAGTCATAACGGCCTTCTCCACAATCAAAGGTGCTCCCCTGAAATGCAGGATCTCCATAACTCAAGGAGGCAAAAGCCCGACATTGGGGTAGAAAGAAAACCGATCAAGTTTTCCCTGATGGGTCTGAGCAACAGTATCTCAGGAGGCAGGCTTTCAAGAATTCTTTCCAGAGGGATGAGCACTGCTGAGAGGATATTTGTTCTTCGTCTCTTCATAAGGTGGGCTGTCTTATGCTCCTTCAGGCGCAATCTTTTATGGCTGCCAGAAAGGATTTTGCCAGAAGTGTGAAGGAATGACAGCATCTAAGTCAGGATGGTAAGTGACTTTCACAGCAGGGTGTTGCTCATATCTGCAACCTCTTGGAAAAGTCCTCCTACCCACTTCATCAGGCACTGCCAGTAGCTGTCAAGGTAATCTCAGCACGGAATGTTTTGACCTCTGATGCCTTCTAGGGATCTGCTGGGTCATATAAAATATTTCACCATCTACTGCTCCAAACTATGTCTCCACAGGTGAACTATATTATTTTCCAGGACTATCATCTATGTCCACTCTACTATTAATGTGACCAGAAGCACAGGGTTCTCCCATTTGCTTTGTTTTTGGTGGATCCTAACAGTTACAGGGAGTCATAAATTACATGTAGCAATGAGAGTGCCCTGCGATTAATTTTTATCAATTGAAAGGGAATCCATTCTTTCAATGTTCAACTGGTCATCGGGTTATACAATCACTTCAGCATGAGTGACAGGTTTTGGGTCCATTGTGTTCATGCTAGCTCTCTGCAGAGCAGTCCAGTAAGGTCCATTCCCAACTTTATCCTGCAGCCCTAAAAGATTTTTCCCTCAAGTATTCTTAGTTTTCTTTTGAAATCATGATCAACTTTCCCTTTTCATCAACCTTTGAGGCAATGACTTCCAAGTCATTACCAGTCACTGCGTGAGAACAGTTCTTCCTCATATTTTCCCCGAGTTTCTTAGCCAAAACCTTAATTCATCATTCTTGCATGATCTTTTCTTTGTCAACCTTGTCTAAACCTCTACATCTTTGTCAGAATTCCACTCAAACTCCAACGCTTCAATGAAAATAACACCAGCCTCCCCAGTAAAAATGTTCTCATCACTGGAATTATAGTAAGATCAAGTCTGCACACACATGAGCAACATTAACATACATTTGAGGAGGGTTCTGAAGAATGGGTCACTGCACCTGAAATGTTAACTCTGCTTTCTCCCCACAGATGCTGCCAGTCCTGCTGGGTTTCTCCAGCAATTTCTGTTTTTCAATAACATGCTTTATTGAGCATAACTGTACACGAAGAATAAAAATAGAGGATATCTATTCATCAGGGGTAAATATAGAGTAATAAGGTAGGGGAATGGGTCTGAGTGGGATACACTTCGGAGGGTCGGTGCGGACTTGTTGGGCCAAAGAGCCTCTTTTCACAGGCAATAGTTGTTCTTCGAGTAAATGTACAGTTAACCCTTAACTCAAACACTTTTGGAAATCTTTTGTGAGCTCTCTCTAAAAAATCTTCACATTCTCCTAAAAGTGTGATGCCCTGGATTGGATTAAATACTGTAATTCTTGCCCAACTAAAGGTTTATAGAAGTTAAGCATAATTTTTCTGCTTTGTATTTAAAAGAAACCAAACTGTCTAGGGGAGGTGACAGCCTCATGATATTGTTGCTGGACTATGAATCCAGAAACTCAGGTAGTATTTGAGGAACTTGGATTCAAATCCCACCACGGTAGATGGTGGAATTTGAGTTCAAAATCTAGCATTAACATGAAATCACTGCTGATTGTCTGGAAAAACCCATCTTGTTCACTAATGTTCTCAACGGAAGGACATCTACCATCCTCACCGGAGTCCAGGTTGACAGCAATGTGGTTGACTTTTAACCACCCTCTGATATGGCATGACAAGCCACTCACTTGTAACTTTCACTACAAAGAACAAATAAATTAAACTGGATGGAACATATGGCATTGTCCTTAGCAACAGAAATGACAATGGCAAAAACAGCCCTGTCAACCTTACAAAACTTTCTAACATTAAGGGGCTGATGCCAAGATTGGGAGAGCTATGTCACAAACTAGTCAAGTAATAGCCTGGCATCAGTCATATTCAAGCGTCATCCCACCTATCTTTACCCTAGCCCCACCTCTCCACAGCACCCCCCCTCCCCCTCCCCGCCATTTATCTCCCAGCCTCCTTCACCCTTCACATTCCTGATGAAGGGCTTATGCCTTCTAGAGAAACGTCGACTCTCCTGTTCCTTGGATGCTGCCTGACCTGCTATGTCTTTTCCAGCACCACATGTTTTGACTCTGATTCTCCAGCATCTGCTGTCCTCACTTTCTCCCACTATTGAATCCCCCACTGTTAACATCATTGGGGTTAACTTTGATCAAAAACTCAATTAGACGTGCCATTCAAGTGGCTACAAGACCAAATCAGAAGCATCAAGTAATGTACCTCCTTACTCGCTAAAGCCTGTCCACCATATTCATGTCAGAAGTATGATGGAATGCTCCCGACTTGCCTGCATGACTGTAACTTCAATAACAGTCTGCCTATTTTGAGAGGTACATTTTAGTAATTGATGGTACTGATTATACAATTTATCTTCTGGATGATTTTATGAGAAATGAAGTATTAGTAGTGATCTCTGTGGGATGTATGAATTGTTCCATTGTAAAAAGTTAATTTACAAAGTGACCTAATGGATAGGATTGAAAATGTGGTAATGTTCCTAATTTACCTATGGAAGGGGTAGATTTTATATTCAGTGATAACTTGTCAGGTTTGAGATTTGTAACTCCAAGAGCGTCAAGAAAACCAGTTGAGGTGACAGAGAAAATGTTTGGGTCGACAGGATGAAGTAGAAAAATACATTACTCAGGACCAAGAAAGGTCAGTATCAGAAATGGAAGAATGTCAAAGGAAGTGTCAGGAACTAGACTCTGCTAAAAAAAACTGACCAGTGTGGAGAATAAACTTTCATGTGTTAAAAATGAGTTTGCTAATAAAAAGCACAAACTAGTGACAATGCTGGTGCAGGGTCATGGCATAATAGATTAATAATATTTTCTATAGTTTAGAGAATTAGTTACCTATGAGGTAATGTTGTTTCTAGATTGCTTGTTTCAGTAAAAATCTTCCGAGTTTGAAATCTTGCTGGGTAATGCCTTTATGACGGCCATTGGGAAGTCAAATCTCAAGTTTTAAAGTTATAGGTTTCTATGGGGATTGCAACACATCCCTCATTTTAATAAGGGTAAAACATGAAAATAATTAAACATTGACCAATTGAACTGACCTAGATTAATGCTTTAATTTAAACCATAACACTATTGTATTGACCTTTTCTGGTATTGAGAGCACCTTAACAATACTGAGTATAAAACATCCTGCAGTTGAATAGAATAGAAACATATAGAATTACAAGTAATATACAGGACAGAAACAGTGGGTGGCAAGTGAATGGTTAAGGTCTATTCTCATCCCAAAGTTTAAAATAGTACAGGTGGTAAGATTGACCAAATATACAAACAAGGAAAATGTATAGTTGAATAAATAAATTAAATGAAATACATAAATTGTGGCAGGATAGCTGATGTGTTGTGACTGCAAAATGTGGGAGTATAATGTGGAAAAATGTGAAACAGCAAGGATGATTCAGGTGAAAGGACAAAATGTTTAAATGGAAACAGAGTTTCAGATAGTAAGACCATGCAAGAAATAATATTTTTTTTAAAAATGTGGTATGTATAGAGATATATTTTAGATCAAATCAGTTACAAGGTTACATGGTGACCAAGGTTGGGAAATAAATATTCCGAGATGCCTTAAAAAAGAAAAATACACACAGAATAGTAAAGGAGCAGAGTATCCCTAATAATAAAGAATTGCATAAAAGTATTAAAGGGATCTTGCCTCAGATAATCAAAACTAATATCAGTACGGGTAGATGTTATGATCATGATCAGAAAATGCTGATAGGGATAATTTGTAGGCTTCCTAACTAGAGTTACATTTAGGAAATATTCAAAGAAACAATTCAAAATATTCAACAAAAATACTTTCCATTCAAAAATAAAAATTCAGCAAGAAAGATCTATCGGTGGCTTATGAAGAAGGTTAAAGGAAATATTAAGTTAAAATAAAAGCCTAATATAGTTTCAAAAAATGCAGTTTTAAAAACCAAGCATCAAATTGATCAGAAGTGAAAAATGGAATGAAAGTGTAGAAGGAAGATAAGAGTTTTTTTTGGAATGAAAAGAAAAAGAGTAGCTAAGATAAATATTCTTAAAAGCGGAAGGAGAAATTATCATGGAAAATGAGGAAATGGCAGAGATATTCGAAACATTTTGTTTCAATCTTCACAGTAGAAGAAAGATAAAGCATCTCAAGATATGTAAAAAAAAGAGGTCAAAGAAAGGGAGGAAATTAAGGTAATTGACATCAGCAGGGAGTATACACAATAGAACCTCAAGTGGGCCACCTGGTAGTGTGGCTGAGCAGTCTAAGGTGCTGGATCCACGTTCCAGTCTTGAAAGGGGCGTGGGTTCGAATCCCACCACTGCCATTTCTGCTGATCAACTCTAACGCCGCAGCTTGTTAAAATGCTGTTTTGATCCCCACTGGATTGATGATCAAAAGAAAGTTGAGTTTGCTTCCTGGGGAATTAACTGTGGTGTGGGAAAATACTGAATATTTCAAAGTGTCTCTGCTGTCATGATGAGCCCGGGTGTCCTTGGAGAAGGAGCACCCTGGAGTTGTTCAGGGAGAGGTGGGCCCTGCAGCGAGTGGAGTGCATTATTTCCCCCTCCAACTCTATTTTGATTTAGTCCTTGCCCTCCCTTTCACTGTTTGATCACACAGCATTGCCCTTTGATGTGAAGGGCACTGCTTGTCACTGGCCACTCGGGTGTTTTCCTATCTTCCTGGTGGTGGAAATCAAATAAAGATTCGTACACCTTGTGTCTCTCACTGTGTCTCACACCTGCACACACACACCATGGAAAAAAAAAAGCAACTCAAGTGGTTCAAATCTAATGCTGAGGACCTGATGGCCTAGATTCTAAAACTAGTAGTTAAAAAGGTAGTGGATGAGTTAGATATGACCTTTCAAAATTCTTTGGACTTTAGAATGATCCTAGCAGTTTGGAAGTTAGGGAATGTGACAATAATAATCAGGAAGGAGAAAGAAACAAAACAATTAACCTGGCATTACTCATTAGAAAAGTGCTGGAATCTATTTTTGGAAGTCTTAACCATGCACTTGGAAAAACAAATGGTTAGAAAAGTTCACATAGTTTTAAGGAAGGCTGCATTTGTTCACATCAGTGCATATATGCTATTTGCCGCTTAAATTTGGACATAGCCCGGGGAGGGAGTAGCAGGGGCCCAGAGGAGAGAACATGGACAGGATAGTGGAGGTGTACAGTATTGGGGAGGGTTGGAGATGCCTCCTGGGAGGTTCCTCTTTGCGGTATCATCCTTCCCTCTCACGTCCTCCTTCCTTTCCACATACTCCCCTCCTGTCCTCAGCCCCTCCTATGTTCTGCCCCCTCCTGCATCCATCCTCCAGGTGTCCTCGCTCTCTGCCAGTGAGTGAGGACCCTCCCTTCCAAAATCGCACTTCTTTTCTGCCCATGTGCAGTGCAGGCTTTGCATATTATGTCATACGTAAATTTTATGTGATGACATATTGGGTCTGGAATGGTGTGTGGTGTGTGCTTCTGGATGAGGTCACACGCACAGTTGCTGTAATTGTGGGTGTCAGCAGACATTGTTCTTTTGGAAAGGAATCTTTTTTTGACAAGGGTATTTTTGTCAGGGTATAACAACCAAGACAGCCAAAAGGAAACCAATGGATCTAGCATACTTAGATTTCCAAAAGACACTTGATAAGGTGCTAAACAAAAGATGAGGGCTCATGAATTGATGATAACATATTCATATGAATTATAGCTTGATTAATAAACAAGGTGCAAATAATAGGGACAAATGGAGTATCAAAGAGATATAGGCAGGTTAGGTCAATGGGTAACAAGATGGCTGTTTGAGTACAATGTGTGGAAGTGTGAGGCTATTCACTTTGATTGAAATAATAGAAATGCAGCTGTTGCTTTAAAAGAAGTGGGAAACTTGGAAATGTTGATTTAGAGAGACTTAGAGTCATAGAGATGTCCAGCATGGAAACAGACCCTTTGGTCCAACTCATCCAGATATCCTAAATTAATCTAGTTATCACAGCAATTGACAACAGTTGTCATGGACACCATCACAGAGTGTAGCTTTATATTTACTGAAGTTAATTCCAACAGCCACTGCGATGGGATTTGAATGCATGTCCACAAATCATAAGTCTCTAACGGTACCACAATGTCACCATCTCCCCTGTTCCCTTTGATAGAAAGATCGAGATAACTGGCTAATGAAACAATGGTAATATGAGGAGGAACTTTCAAACAATGAGTGGTTTGGGTCTGGAACTGCCTGAAAATGGGGTGCAGGCAGATTCAATCCAAACCTTCTGCAGGAATTTAGATTATTATCTGAAAAGGAAGCATGTGCAGAATAGGAGAAGGCAAGAGGTGGGGGAGGGAATGGCACTAGGTAAAAGCCAGAGGGCTGAGTGGTCTCCTTCTGTCCTTTGACTTGTGTTTCATTCTTCCACAATTTCAGGGTACTGGGTGGGTGGGGGCTAGTCCGTGTCCGTCCTGAAACTGTCTGCGGCAGCAGCCCACACAGCAGGGAGAACCCAGGCTTTCATGCCAGCCTGCTACTGTTTCAGCTGGGTGCCCCTTAACATTATAATTCACCTCAAGTGAGAACATAGAACATTACAGCACAGTACAGGCCATTCAGCCCTTCATGTTGTGCCGAACTGTGAAACCAATTGGAAGCCCATCTAACCTACACTATTCCATTGTCATCCATATGCTTATCCATGACCATTTAAATGCCCCTAATGTTGGCGAATCTACTACTGTTGCAGGAAGGGCATTCCACATCCTTACTACTTTCTGAGTAAAGCACCTACCTCTGACATTTGTCCTATATCTATCATCCCTCAATTTAAAGCTATGTCCCCTCGTGCTAGCCATCTCCATGGGTCATAGAATATAGAAGCAAGGAAGTCTTGTTTTATAAATTTGTAACATTGGTTAAGCGACAGATGAAATAATGTTGCAAGTCTGGTTGCTACATTATCAGGAGGACATGATTGCACTGGACAGGGTGCAGAGGAGATTAATCAGGATGTTGCCTGGGATGGAAAGTGTCAGTCATGAAGTGAAAGTGGATAGGCTAGGTTTGTTTTCCTTGGAGCAGAGGAGGCTGAGGGGGGATCTGACTGAGATATACGAGGAGAGAATCAGCCCAGAGCTGCCTGATCCCACTCAATGCCTGATGAAAATGTCCAGTGGAACCCCTCTGCAGGAATCGGGGAAGGGTATTGGAGAAACAGAATGCACATCATAGTCAAGTAGCCGGCTGAAACCTGCAAGGGGCCCATACCCAGAAGGAGGGGGAGAGAGAGAGAGAGAGAGAGAGAGAGAGAGGGAGACATGAAGATAAGGAAATGAGGAATGGCGAGGGAGAGTGGGCTTTGCAGGTGGGTGTCTGACTCATAACTTGGCAGCATCCAGTGTCACGCACCAGTCACCGGTCTTGGCCTCAAGGTCGATGAGCTGAGCCTCACTCCCACAGCCCATCTTGCTGAGCTCACACATCCCCTCTTTGTCCAAATGCATCTTCTGCAGAACTTTAAAGAAGAGACAATTGATAGTGTGGCGTATATTACTCTGGACAACTTAGATGTGCTCAGAACATAAGAGGTTAATATGGGCAAGCAGATGTCATTAGAAACTAAATTATATTGAAAGAGAAACATGGGAAAAGACAAGGCTTCATTTATCCCAAGTTACCTCCATGCCAAGAATTCTACAGATTTATTGTTGTTGTCAGAAGACCAGATTGTGGGCAAAGAGTGATTGAGAAAAGCATTTTATTTAATTATAAAGAAGTTGACTGTCAAAATCTGGAGCATTGCTGCAGTGAAATTTTAGCCTGAGCAGAGATTCAGAAATATGTAAGAGGAGACAAGTGCAGAATTTGGAAAATTAAATAAAGCAAGTAGATTTTTAGCAGCTGTTGAACAACATGTTAATGACAAGGCTAAGAACTTTATAGTGCTGAGTACGTGAGTGTAATACATACCAAAAATCAACAACTCAAGCCAAACAAATGTGACTCAAATTGATTAAAACATTGTATGAGGAAAAGAAAATGATTTCTACAGATTCAACAGAAGGAAAATGTATATATTTCATTGGTATGAATATAATAAATATAGAAACAAACTGAAAGGGTGATCAGGGAAGCAAGGGAAATTTAGAGAAAAAGCATTAGAGATGTTAAATGTAAGAGTGAAAAAACAGCTAAAGCAAATGATTTGCAATTAATTGCAAGTATTTATTCCAGCATACTGAGAAATAAACGTACGAGATTGAAGAGATTTTGGATGCAGGAAGCCCTGGTGTCCTTCAGCAAAGAAGGTAAGAAATTTGACAAAAGCAGCGACAGGCATTTAGTTTTACTTCTGTTCAGTAGAAAAGAACGGAATTGATTATCATAGTTTTTAACAGAACAGTGAAATGAAGTCGATTTGAAAGATTGAGTACATACTGTAACATTTTTATTTGCAAGATACTAATCCATGATGAATGTTTGATTGCAATTATATCAATTGTGAACTTACATGCAGGCTAAATCATAGTCATGGAAATCTACAGCACAGTCTTCGGCCCATTACGTCCACCCTCATCAAAAACAACCACCTAACTGTTCAAATCCTATTTTCTAGCACTTGGCCCATAGCCTTGTATGCCTTGACATCATGTGCACATCTAAATGTTTCTTAAAGTTATGACGGTTTCTGCCTCTACTATCCTTACAGGCAGCGAGCTCCAGATTCCCACCACCTTCTTGATAAAAATGTTTTTCTTCCCATCTCCTGTGGGCGGCACGGTGGCACAGTGGTTAGCACTGCTGCCTCGCAGCGCCAGAGACCCGGGTTCAATTCCCGCCTCAGGCGACTGACTGTGTGGAGTTTGCACGTTCTCCCGTGTCTGCGTGGGTCCCCTCCGGGTGCTCCGGTTTCCTCCCACAATCCAAAGATGTGCAGGTCAGGTGAATTGGCCATGCTAAATTGCCCGTAGTGTTAGGTAAGGGGTAAATGTAGGGGTATGGGTGGGTTGCGCTTCGGCGGGTCGGTGTGGACTTGTTGGGCCGAAGGGCCTGTTTCCACATTGTAATGTAATCTAAAATCCTCTAAACTTCTGCCCTTACCTTAAATCTATGCCCCCTGGTCACTGATCTCTCCATTAAGAGGAAAAGTTTATTCCTGTCAACTGCATTTATGCCCCTCATAATGTTTTACATCTCAATCAATGTCCTCTTTCTGCTCTAAGGAAAACAACTACACTATGGGAACTTGGCCCACACCACCCCCTTTATCTGCAGCTCCCTTTACACCCACCCCCAGTCCTGAAGAAGGGTTACACCCAAAACATCGACTTGTCCATCTCCTGATGCTGCCTGACCTGCTGTGTTCTTGCAGTCTCCTACCTGTCTACTAAGGAAAACAATCCCCGTCTCTCCGACCTCTCATCATAACTGAAACTCTCCAGTCCAGCAATATACTAGTAAATCTCCTCTGCATTCTTTCAAGTGCTATTGCATCACTTCCATGATGTGGATTCCAGAATTGCACACAATACGCTTGCTGTGGCCTAACCAGTGTTTTATATAATTCCAGCATAGCTTTTCTGTTCTCAAACTCTAGGCCTTGAATAATAAAGGCAAGTGTACCATATGCCTTCTTAACCACTTTGTCCTGATTCCTTAAGAGGCCATGCACATCACATTCCCTCTGGTCCTCAGTGCTTCTGAGGGTCTCACTATTCATCATGTGTCTAGTTTATTCTATAGGTCAAATAATTCTAAAGAACTGATGAAGAAGTGAAACATTTTTGTCCACAATTCCAAAGGCGAATACAGCCACAATTACTCCACAGGCAATTCTCCAAATGTGGCAATGGGGAACAGTCCAAATGTTCCCCATTGGAACAGGTTTATTAAGCGATGAATGTCAATGTCCACACACAAAGCTGAGTCTATGGTAGAGGTTAAGGGAAATAGGAAGAGGGTAAAATCTATTTTACCTCATACTCATTGGTCTAGCTGTTGCAGATGCATCTGTCCATGATAGCACTGGCAGTGCTAAGCAATCCCACAACCCATGGACCAAAATAATCACCACAGTCCTACCATATCCAGTTGTGAATGGTGGTGGAAAATTAAGTAATTAATTGGAGACGTCTCCACAAATATGCCAATCTTAAACAATGGGGAAGTCCTGCACATCAGTGGGAAAAGCAAGGTTGAAACATTTGCATCTATCTTTTGCCAGAAATGTGAGAGAATTGTCCATTTCAGCCTCTTTCTGAGGTCCTCAGAATCAGAGACACCAGGCTTCAGCCAATTCAATTGACTTCATGTGATACTTCACGAGACTGAAGGCTCTAGATATTGAAAACGCTTTGACAACCGTCTGGAAAGAGCACTGAAGACTTGTGCTCCAGAACCAGCCACATCCTAATCCAAATTATTCCAGTACATACATCCAGCAATATGGAAAATTACCATCCACAAATAACAGAACAAATCCAACCTGGCCAATTACCACACTGTCGGTATTATCAAGTGTCACTTTCTCAGTAACAACCTGCACACTGATGCTCAGTTTGTGGTTTGACAGGCCCATCCACTCCATTACAACCTTGAACTGAACATGGGTAA
Organism: Chiloscyllium plagiosum; assembly: GCF_004010195.1. Classification (NCBI taxonomy): domain Eukaryota; kingdom Metazoa; phylum Chordata; class Chondrichthyes; order Orectolobiformes; family Hemiscylliidae; genus Chiloscyllium; species Chiloscyllium plagiosum. Next base: position 20,155,493 of record NC_057714.1, on the reverse strand, counting down.
AATAGCAGAATCCAAAAGGTGAGAGTGATCACCCTTGACATAAAGGCAGCAGTTAATTGGGTGTGGCATCAAGTAGCCCTAGCAAAGCTGGACTCAATGGGAATTGAAGAAAATTCTCTGCAGGTTGAAGTCTAACTTAACACAAAGGCAAATGGTTGTACTTATTAAAGATCAAATGTTCAGTCACAACATATCTCTGTAGGAGTTCCTGTAGGCTCAACTGTTTTCAGCTGCTTCATCAATTACTTTCCCTCCATCATAAAGTCAAAAGTGAAGATATTTGCTGATAATTGCAGAATATTCTGTTCTATTCTCGTCTTGTCAGATATTGAAAAAGGGTTACACCCTTCTCTATCCATTTGCTAGACCTGAACAACACTCAGGCTTGGGCAACTAACATTAATGTCACACAAGTGACAAGTGATGACTAACTCAAGCAAGACAGAATCTATTGCCCCTTGGCATTCATTGGCATTATCTTCACTGAATTTCCCTACAATCAACATCCTGATGGTTACCATTGACCAAATACAAAACTGACCAGCAATATAAATACAGTGGCTACAAGAGCAATTCAGAGGCTAAGAATTCTGTGGTGACTAACATACCATCTGCCTCCCCATCATTTAAAAGGCACACATCAGGAGTGTGATAGAATATCCTTCACTTGCCTGGATGGGTACAGCTCCAACAACATGCAAATAGCTCAACACAAAGCCAACCAGAATCTTTAACATTCACTCCCTTCACCATCACAGGGGCAGCAGTGTGTACTATCTACAATATGCACAGTGGTAAATGTCACTTTAGGAGCACCTTCCAAACCCACAAACTTTACCACATGGCAGGGCAAAGGCAGCTGATGCATGAGACTACTACCATCTGTAAGTTCTCCTTCAAGTCACACATCATCCTGACCTGCAACTATTAATGCTACTTTTTTTTGCTGTGGCTGGGTCAAAAGCTTGAAATGCCCTTACTCACAGCACTGTGGGTACACAGGTGGTTCAAGAGGGTAGATCACTACCTTCTCAAGGGAATTAAGTAAGTGAGAAAAATGCAGGTCTGGTTAGAGGCATTCACATCCCATAAGCAAATAAATAAAAGCCGAACTAACTGACATAGCAAACAGCATGTTGAGCTATATAGGTTGACCATAAGCAAAGGAAGGATCATAATCTATGGTCTGCTGGTCAAACATGTTGAGTTCTCAGCACCATAAATTCCATCCATTCACTACCATCACAATTTCTATGCTTTTGCCTTTCCATTACTCAATTCTTTTCCACCCATTTTTATCACCCCTCCCTTATCTTGAGTTTTCGATGACCAGCACAGCCTGTTTATCCTTGCTATCCCTTGTCCCATCGTGGCAGCAGTGGCTCCATTGGAATGCTGAGTTATACCAACTGAATCTTGCATGAACATACAGTCCCCACCTACAGAGGGCCTCCGCCTTCACTCTCACAGGTCTCTCTTTCCCTCTCAAAGATTTCATTTAGGGATTGTGGCAATTTTCATTCCTCAGCATGGGGACAGAGTAGGAAAAAAATGGAAAGCACCACTTTAGCCCTAAACTCTGAATTCCAGTTCTGGGTGATTTGGTTTCCTCCCACAGTCCAAAGATGTGCAGGCTGGGTGAATTGGCTATGCTAAATTGCCCATGGTGCTCAGGGATATGTAGGCTAGGTGCATTAGTAAGGGGTAAATGTGGAGTAACAGGTGCAGGGGAATGGGTCTGGGTGGGATACTCTTCAGAGGGTTGGTCTGGACTTGTTGGGCCTGGTTTCACATTGTAGGGCTTTTAATAGAGATTGTATTTTCAAACATTTTTGTGATTATTCAGCATGCTCTGATTTGGGATTCCATTGTGATACTTAAGTGCGAACAGTAGAGGTTAAAATCCTCGAACTGCTTTGATATTAATGTTACAGTGCTTTAGAATAGGTGTTTAATCCCAGGGCCCTAGATTGAATCGAAAGTTTGTGGGCTGCTGGCAAAGTTACTCAGGAAAGTAAAGGGAAACCAATACGGGGGGTGAGGTGAGGTTGGGACTGAGGCACACTTGGACCGAAACTCTCCACCATAAACGTTTGATGTTGAGACAGGAAAGAGTTCCATTTTCTCATGACTGTTATCCATCCCGTTGATTAAAAAGGGGAGAGAGAAAAAAAATCATTATTATGCATTTGTCGGTGTATGTCGCGTATCAAATAGAACTATGTCCTCCTATTGACTAATGCGTTTGAAATGCTATCTGCACGGCTCCAGTCGAGAGCCCGGGAGGACGAGCAAGTAGAAAAATCAAAGCAAAGCGAATAAACCTCTGACCATCCCCTCCCCAAGAGGCCGATGTGCTAGCTTGTACCTTGCCAGGAGTTGGGGGGGGGGGGGGGGGGTTGAGCTCCTGAGTCTCTCCCCACTTCCAAAACCAGCCCAGCCCTCCCCGTGTGCACCGATTGTGAGGAAACAATGGTCGGCAGGGCCAGGGGCAGGGGCAGGGGCACGGCTCCGGTTCTCTCTCTCCGCTCGCTGCTGATGCTGATGCTGATGCTGCTGCAGCGGGTTCCAGATCCCCCAGGCGCCGCTGAGTCGCCCACCCACTCCGCCTTCCAGAGCTGTGATGATCCGAATCGGGGGTTTCCCAGTGAACCGAACTGTCACTGGGAAACGGCTGCTGCCACCCGCCTGCCGATCCCAGGCGGCTTCTCAGTCCGGGAGATTCTCCGGGCTCTCTTTCCCAAACCCCCGGGTTGCCGCATGAAATGGTCTGTTGAAAAAAAAACTTCCCCTTCCATCCTCGCTTTTACTTCCCGCTCTCTTTTCTTTTTACTGTCTGCCTTTCCCATTCCTCCCTACACCTCCAGCCTTCTCCCCTTGTTGGGGGGGAGGGGTGGGATAGTCTAAGCGGCCCCCTCTTCCCAGCCCCAGCCCTCCTCCCTGTGCACCCTCACACCGATGAGCCAACATCAGCCTCTTCCGCGTCGGGACCAGAGGCAGAGGCAGAGGGAGAGGGAGCGCGGCATGGCCAGCAACGGCACCACAGTGCCGGGCGGGGGCGCTCTCGGCGAGCAATCGCCGCCCACCACCGCAACCAGGCAGCGGGGGCAAGGGCTCGGCGCCGGCAAGAGACACAAGCTGATCCCGGCCAGAGCCGAGGACGCGACAGGCTGCGCCCCGGCGGCGCAGGACGGGCGCCCCGCCGAACACGAGAGCTACCAGACCGGCGGAGTCTCTTGCTCCAACGACGCCGAGTCTGTGTGCAGCAGCAGCAGCAGCGGCAGCAGTTTTCGCAACGGGGGCATCACTCCCACCTGCAGAATCTGCTTCCAAGGCTCAGAGCAGGTAAGGATCGGGCGGGGGGAATCACTCTGGGTAACCTGAAAACACACACACACACTCAACTGTCCTACTGAGACTCAACTGAACAATGCTTGTACAAAAGATACGTATTTGCACGGCTCGCCCTATTTCTCAAAAGAAATTGTTGATAACTATTCCATTTTTTGGAATCGAAATATTTTTGTGATGCTAAAATCCTACTTGGCTGGATGCTAAGTATACAACACATGCGTGAGTGACTGGATTCATCGCGGGCAAAGAACTGACTGACCATTCACTTATTACAGTACTTCAATTTCTCTTAATGAAAGGATGGAAGCAATTGGTACATTGAGCAAAATAAGTATTACCCCCAAGGAACAAAGACTCATTTATGGACATTAACATAATTTTCAAGATACCATTTCATATTTCATGTGGGACTAAAATAATCCAATGCTTTTGGACTTATAGAGGTGTACAGCATGGAAACAGACTGTTCAATCCAACTCATCCATGCCAACCAGATATCCTAACCTAATCTAGTCCCATTTGCCAGCATTTGACCCATATCCCTCTAAACCCTTCCTATTTATATACCCATCCAGATGCTTCTTAAATGTTTTAGTTGTACCAGCCTCCACTACTTCCTCTGGTAGCTCATTCCATACACGCACCGCTGTTTGCATGAAAAAGTTACCCCCTTCGGTCCCTTTTAAAATTTTTCCCCTCTTACCCTAAGTCTATGCCCTGTAAGTTCTGGACTCCCCCACCCCAGGGAAAAGATCTTGACCATTTACCCTATCCATGCCCCTCATGATTTTATAAACCTCTCAACCCCAGCCTATTCAGCCTCCCTGTATAGCTCAAACCCTCCAACCCTGGCAACATCCTTCTACAATTTTTCTGAACCCTTTCAAGTTTCACAACATCCTTCTTATTGGAGGGAGATGAGAATTGCACGCAATATTCCAAAAGTGGCCGCAACGTGACCGCCCAACTCCTATACTCAATACTCAGACCAATAAAGAAAGCATGCCAAATGCCTTCTTCACTATCCAATTTACCTGCGACTCCACTTTCAAGGAACTGTGAATCTGCACCCCAAGGTTTCTCTGTTCAGCAACATTCCCTAAGACCTTGCCATTAAGTGTATATGTCCTGTCTTGATTTGCCTTTCCAAAATGCAGCACCTTACATTTATCTAAATTAAACTCCATCCCCTTGTACTCTTGAGGTGATCTTCTTTGCTGTCCTCTACACCTTCAATTTTGGTGTCATCTGCAAACTTACTAACTGTTGTTATGGACCAGGCCAGACCCCCTCAGAACGTTTCAAGAAGGTAACCCAGACCCTAACTTTGCTGGTTGTTTTAAGCAGGTGTGAAGTGGGCATTCTAGGAGTGAATCAACTGGTCAAACTACTTAGTTTTAAACAAAACAGAATTTATTTATAAGATTACCAAATGAAACACAAAGAACAAAAAACAGAATACTGAATAACCTATCCTATCTGAAAACTCAACAGACTATCCCAACTTAATGATGCTGTTCCAAAATATTTGCAGCAATCCCCATAAACACCCCTTGGCACAAAAGATAAAATCAAACAAGTTCTTACAGGAAAGAAGTCAAAGAGAGAGAGAGTCCAGCAGCCTTTCTTGACACACACACACTGCTGCATTAAAACCCAAACCAAAGAAAAAAAACTGAGCTGCAAGAACTGGCCACTCCCCTTTCATTATACAAGTGTTTGGTTTTAACTTGAAAGTCCTCTGCCTGAGGCCAGTATCTGTTCGCTGTGAACAAATTGCCCCTATAGTCTAACCATACTCAGACTTTTCAGAACCTGTGTCATTTACAACCTCTCTGAAAAACACTAACATCAACCTAACCTTGTTAAAGGAACAGCTTTGTCACACTGTACCTCCTATGTTCACATCCAAATGATTTATATAAATGATGAAAAGCAGTGGACCCAGCACCGATCTTTGTAGCACAGCACTGGTCACAGATCTCCAGTCTGAAAGGCAACCCTCCACCACCATCCTCTCTCTTCTACCTTTGATCCAGTTCCGTATCCAAATGGCTAGTTCTTCCTGTATTCTGTGTGACCTAACCTTGCTAACCAGTCTACCATGAGGAATCTTGTCGAACGCCTTACTGAAGTCCACATAGATCATGTCCACCACTCAGCCCACATCAATCCTCTTCATTACTTCTGGAAAAAGCTCAATCAAGTTTGTGAGACATGACTTTCCATGCACAAAACCATGTTGTCTATCCCTAATCAGTCCTTACCTTTCCAAATACATATACGTCCTGTCCCTCAGGTTTCCCTCCAACAACCTGCCCACCACCGATGTCAGGCTCACTGGTCTATGGTTCACCACGCTGGTTAACCACTTTAACCAACCTTCAGTCTTCTGGCACCTCACCTGTGACTATCGATGATCCAAATAGCTCAGCAAATGGCCCAGCAATCACTTTCCTAGCATCCCACAGAGTTCTAGGGTACACCTGATCCGGTCTGAGGATTTATCCACCTTTATGCATTTTAAAATATCCAGCACCTCCTCCTCTGTAATCTGGAAATTTTTCAAGATGTCACCTTCTATTTCCCCACGTTTCATATCTTCCAAGTCCTTCTCCACTGTAAACACTGTTGCAAAATACTTGTTGGTATCTCCCCCATCTTCTGCGGTTCCACACATAGTTTGCCTTGCTGTTTTTTTGAGAGGTCCTATTCTCTCCCTAGTTACCTTTTTATCCTTAATATATTTCTAAAATCCCTTTGGATTCTCCTAAACCCTATTTTCCAAAGCTATCTCATGTCCCCTTTTTGCCATCCTGATTTCCCTCTTAAGCATACTTCATTCACTTGATTTCTGCTGGCTATACCTGATGTAGTTAAAAATCATACAGCACCAGGTTATAGTCCAACAGGTTTATTGGAAGTACAAACTTTAGGAGCCCAGCTCTTTCATCAGGTAGCTAGTAGGGCAGGATCATAGGACACAGAGTTTATAGCAAAAGATCATAGTGTAATTCAACTGATGTGATATATTGAACAAACCTCAATTGCTGTTAAGTCTTTCATATTTTAGAATGGGTTTCCTTTTATTTTCTTAACCAAAACCTCAATTTCTCTAGTCATCCAGCATTGTCCTACACCTATCAGCCTTACCCTTCACCCTACCAGGAATATACTGTCTCTGGACTCTGGTTATCTCATCTTTGAAGCTTTTCCCATTTTCCAGCAGTCCTTTTACCTATAAACATCCACCCCCAATTAACTTTTGAAAGTTCTTGCCTAATACCATCAAAATTAGTCTTCCTCCAATTTAAAACCTAAACTGGTCTATCATTTTCCATCACTATTTTAATACTAATGGAATTATGGTCGCTGGCCCCAAAGTGCTCCCCCACTGACACCTCCATCACATGTCCGACCTAATTTCCCAAGAGGAGGACAAGTTTTATACCTGCTCTGGTAAGTACATCCATACACTGAATCAGAAAGTTTTCTTCTACACACTTAACAAATTCCTCTCCAACTGAGCCCTTAACATTATGGCAGTCCCAGTCTATGTTTGGAAAATTAAAATCCTCTACCATAATCACCCTATTATTCTTACAAATTTGTTTCTCAATTTTCCGCTGACTATTTGGGGGTCTATAATACAATCCCAATAAAATGATCGTCACTTTCTTGCTTCTCAGTTCCACCCAAATAACGTCCCTGGACGTATTCCCAGGAATATTCTCCCTAAGCACAGCCGTAATACTATACCTTACCAAAACTGCCACTCCCCTCCTCTCTTGTCTCCCTTTCTATCCTTCCTATAGCATTTGTATCCTGGAACATTAAGCTACTAGTCCTGTCCATCCCTGAGCCACGTTTCTTTAATTGCTGTGATATCCCAGTCCCATGCTTCTAACCATGCTCTGAGTTCATCCGTCTTCAGTTAGGCCCCTTGCATTGAAATAAATGCAGTTTAATTTGCCAGTCCTACCTTCATCTCTGCTTTGTTCCTACCTGCCCTGACAGTTTGGCTTGCTCTTTTTTCCCAACTGTACTGATCTCTTCCCTCACTAACTCCGTGGGTCCCACCTTACTGGTTTAAATCCTCCCCAGCAGCTCTGGCAAATCTCCCTCCCATTATATTAGAACCCTTCCAATTCCTTGCAATCTGTTTTTCTTATACAGGTCACTTCTCCCCCAGAAGAGATTCCAATGATCCAAAAATGTGAATCCCCCCCGCACCAGCTCCTCAGCCACACATTTGTCTGCTCTATCCTCCTATTCCTACCCTCACTCGCCCCAGGATAATCCAGATATTACTAACCTCAAGGCCCTCCCTTTTAAATTCCTGCCTAACTTGCTCGATTTTCCCTTAAGAATCTCATCCTTTTCTTTTCCCACATCATTAGTTCCAACATGCAAAATGACCTCCTGCCGGTTCCTTTCCCCATTTGAGAACATTCTGCACCCTTTCCAAGACATCCTTGATCCTGGCACCACGGAGGCAACACACCATTCTGATTTCTTACTGTCGGCTGCAGAAAAGTCTGACCGTGCCTCTTACTAGAGAGTCCCCTATCACAATCAATTGCTTGGAACCTGATGTAGCCTTCATTACATTAGAGCCAGTCTCAGTACCAGAAACTTGGCTGTTCATGCTACATTCCCTTGAGAGTCTATCACCTTTACATTTTCCAAAACATCATACTTGTTTGAGATGGGGATAGCCATATGTGACTCCTGCACTTCCTGCCTCCCTCTTCTATCTTTTGTGGAGGTAACCCATCTACCTGACTGTGTATCTGCAGCTTTTCCCCCTTCCCATAACTACCGTCCATCACACCCACTACACCTGTAAATTCCTCATTGCCTCTCACTGCTGCTTCAATCGATGCATGCGTTCTGATAGGATTCGCAACCAAAGACACTTCCTGCAGACATAATCATTAGTAACATAGAAATTCTCGCTAATCTCCCACATCCGGCAGGCAGAGCACGTCACTCTACTAAAGGCCATCTTTGCTCCTTAACAATCTACATACCCAGAAAATAGCACCATCTTATTGCTGTAAAAAACACTGCTCCAGGCTAACTTATTACTATATCTATCTTTCAGATTTTTAAAATTTAATCAAGAGACAGATCTCAATAATCAAAAAAGAACCCATTCTACTCACTACTGTAGACTTACAGCAAGGTTACATGTTAAAACTATGCACTTATCTGTTCTTGTACTGTGAGCTCTCCCACACAGGTTCCTCCAAGGTCAGTTGTGAATTTTGCTGTTTGTTATTTTTTCTTAGATGCACTCTGATGTACAGACGTACTTGATCTCAAACAGCTGTGCAGATTCACTGCTGTGGCAGACAGCAGTGTAGGTTTCTTTCTCTGACCAAATAGTCTCTGCCTTTGGCTGTCTTCCTCTTTTTAAAGTGCCGTTGTTTTGATCTTTTCTCCCCCAAAGTTCCAACAGCTTACAAATTAGTAATTGCTGCTCCTAGCATTCGAGGAAATCACCTCCAACACCTAAAACTCTCAAAAAGTGAGCAACTCTTACAACCACAAGTTTTTCCCGTCTTCCATCTTGGATTACCCAGAATTCAAGAAAATATATGTTATTCCAATAATGGATCATGACAATTGAAAACCAATGGAAAAGGTGGATCCCCAAATCACATCAATCTCCGGATTTTATAACTTAAATCTTAAATAATGAAATATTTCCAGTTCGGTATTCAATATTTACTTATTAAAATCAGAAGGAACCTTTACGACTGACATGGCAGATTTTGAGATTAATTCAATTTTAATAATTCACTTGTAATTTAGATTGGTTTAGATTAAATTACTTAGTGTGGACCCGCCGAAGCGCAACCCACCCAGAACCATTCCCCTACATTTACCCCTTCACCTAACACTACGGGCAATTTAACACGGCCAATTCACCTAACCTGCACATTTTTGGACTGTGGGAGGAAACCGGAGCACCCGGAGGAAACCCACGCAGACACGGGGAGAACGTGCAAACTCCACACAGTCAGTCGCCTGAGGCAGGAGTCAGTGATTTGAATCTTTTATTCTTTCAATTAATTATTTTCTATCAAAAGACATCCTCTAATTTATAAAGGTAAAATCACCACAGTCCGGATGGACTACTTTCTCATTAGAGAGAGATAACTGGTGGTAAATTTAATGTGAGGGCTGAGGTTGGAAAGGTGGAACCTTCACGATAACTTCCTACTGAGGCAAGAATTGAATTTGTGCTGTTGGAGTCACTGTGCATTGCAAATCAGCCATCCAGCTAACTGAGCTAACTGATATATGTATTCAACAAAATAACAGTGAGATAAAATACTATCACTGCACCAGATATGACTTTGTGGAACATTAACAATGCATTGTAGTTTCATATTTGCCAGTAGTAACTGTTTCTATGATGAATAATAAATACCTATATCCCCAAGTGGAAGTTCAGAGCTTGTACTTATCTAATAATCTGCTTAACTTTGGCACTTCCTTATGGCTCAGAATATAACAATTTATGTTGTAATGGCATTAGAAATATTTTGTTGAAGCCAGGTCAAAATTAGAGATGGGAATTCTTACTTTATTCGGAACATATTGGAGATTAAGAGCGGTAGAGGAAGAGATAGATTTTAAAACAATAATGCTACAATAATGAGTCAGAGCCAAATACTGCAGATGTGTGAAACAAAAGCAGAAATTGTTGGAGAAACCCAGCAGATCTGGCAGCATCTGTGAGAAGAAAGCAGAGTTACCATTTCTAATCCACTTACCAGAACCATGCCCGAAATTTGAAATAAGAGCAAAGAAAGCTAGAGAGACTTGGCAGGTCAGCACCATCTGTAGAAATAAATAAAGTTAATGTTCCACATTGATGACCTTTGATCAGAACTGAAGAAAGATAGAAACAGAGTTTTTAAGCCATTGGAAGGGGAAGGGGCAGGAAGCATGAAGGAGAAGGTCTGTGTTAGAGTAGAGGGCTAATGAATGCAAGACAAGAGCATTCGGCAACATGTCTCATTATTATAATGTTAAAATATCAATATTAAAAGACATCTTCCTATGGGATAAAAGAACAAGGAATATACTGAGTTAGCATTTTTCTAAGATTTCAAATGGATGACTGCAAGACGAAATGAGAATGCTGCCTTGAAAGCTGGATAGAGACAAGCAACAGGTCAATGAAATTAACACACGTTTTCCTTCTGTCTTCACTGTAGAAAATGCAAGAACATCCCACTGATAGTTGTAAATCTACGGGTGGAAGGGAAAGAGGAACTTAATACTGTTTTCCTTATGACTGTAATTTCACTCAGGAAACTGATGGACAAGTCTCTTAAGTCCAGATGGATTCATCCTAGACTCTTAATAGATGTGGATAATGCGCTGTAGATATCATAGGTGTTAATTTTCCCAAGATCTCTAGATTCAGGAAAGGTTCCATTAGACTGAAAAGTAGCATATGTAATCACTCTATTTATGAAGGGAGGAAGACCAAAAGTAGGCCAGCTTGATGCCTGTCATAAGAAAGGTGTTAAAGTCAGTCAGTAAAGAGGTTATAGGTGTGCACTTAGGAAAATCTCATGGTAATTGTGGTGAGTCAGCATGGTTTTGTGAAAGGAATTGTTTAACCAATTTAATGGAGTTCTTTGAAGGAGGAACATACGCAATGGAGATAGTGTGAACTGCACATGCTGGAGAGTCAGAGTGGATAAATAATGGAGCTAGAAAAAACACAGCAGGCCAGGCAGCATCAGAGGATGAGGGGAGTCAACATTTCAGTCCTGATGAAAGGTTCCGACCTGAAACATCGACTCTCTTCCTCCTCTGATGCTGCCTGACCTGATGTGCTTTTTGCAGCTCTACTCTTTTTCCACACACTATGGGTAAAGGTACGGCTGTAGTATTGCAATTGAATTTCCAGAAGGCTTTAATGAGGTTTAATATCAAAAGTTATTGTAGAAAATAAAAGCTCATGGTGTGGGATGGTAAGGTATTAGCATGGATAGAAGATTTTCTGGCTGGCTTTAAACAGAAAATTTTGACTGATTGCAAAGATCTGGCTAGCAAAGTTCTTTTTACACTTTTTACAATTTACATCAATGACTCAGATGAGAGAAGCAAAGGCATCGTAGTTAAATTTGTAAATAGCATAGAGGAAGGTATGAAAATTTGTTGTAAAGATGACAAATGGGAGTTTGGAGATGTATGTAGATAGGTTGAGTGAATAGGCAAAATCTGGCAGATGGAGTATAATGTGAGAAAATGTGAAACTATTTTGTCTAAAAGAATAAAAATATATTACTTAAACAGTTAAAAATCACACAACACCAGGTTATAGTCCAACAGGTTTAATTGGAAGCACACTAGCTTTCGGAGCGCTGCTCCTTCATCAGGTGTTGATGAAGGAGCGGTGCTCCGAAAGCTAGTGTGCTTCCAATTAAACCTGTTGGACTATAACCTGGTGTTGTGTGATTTTTAACTTTGTACACCCCAGTCCAACACCGGAATCTCCAAATCATTACTTAAACAGAGAATGATGGTGGTATTCTGAGGTGCGGATGGATTCAGGTGTTCTCATACAAGAAAAATGTTATGATTCAGATATACAGGGCACTGGTGAGACTACATCTCAAATACTGTTTGCATTTCTCATTTTCTTATTTAAAAAGGATGTAAATGTGCTGGAGGCATTTCAGAGTACTAGATTAAATGAGCCAGTTATGAGGTAAGGTTGCACAAATTGGGCATGTTTTCGCTGGAATTTAGAAGTGCGCGAAACACAAAAACACAAACAGACCAGTCAAATCACAAAACAGATCTTATTCATTAACCAAGCAAGTTAGAAATTTGAGCTTCTATTTTGTATGTTTGTATGATAATGGGAATACAGGACTTCCAGATGAAGTCCTGAATTATTAGATACAACAACCAGAATCTTCAGCCAGCTATATCAAGTGGATGATCCATCTTGGACTCCTCCAGAGGTCCCCAGCATCGGAGCACTACCACCTGGAAGTTCATTTCTAAGCTGCACAACATCTTAGCTTAGGAATATATCATTGTTCCTTCAGTGCTACTGAGTCAAAATCTTGGAAGAGCTTCCCTAATGGCATTGTGGGTCTACCTAGAACAAATCGATTGCATTTCCGAAAGCAGCTCACCACCATTCTCAAGGGCAAGTTACCAGGACTAAGATAATTGAAAATAAATCACTCTATCATTTGTAGGTAAGCTTTCAGAGATCACCGTCTGGGATACTACCAACATTGATAAAGTCATGATTTGGAGGTGCTGGTGTTGGACTGGGGTGTACAAAGTTAAAAATCACACAGCACCAGGTTATAGTCCAACAGGTTTATTTGGAAGCACTAGCTTTTGGAGTGTCTGTCAGGTGGAGTATGTGGATATATTCCACAATCACCTGATGAAGGAGCATTGCTCCAAAAGCTAGTGCTTCCAAATTAAACTCCCCAGTCCAACACTGGCACTACCAAATCAATTGTAACTAGTGGAGTGCCACAGGGATCATTTCCCCACTGTTTTCAAACTTATGAATGATCCTCTGGTATATTAGAGTTAGTCTTTCTCTGCACCTCCTCTGTAACTGTAGTACTGGATTCTGCATCCTTTTCTACTACTCTGATGTACTTATGTAAGATATGATCTGTTTGGAGAGCTTGCAAAACAATACTTTTCAATGTATCTCAGTACATGTGATATATACATGTGATAATAAATCAAATCAAGTTATTCGCAATATATGTGAACGACTGGGATAAGAAAAGGGAATGTATTTGAGCCAAGTCAGCAGATGATACAAATGTAGATGGGAAGGCAAGTGATGAGGACGACACAAAGATTTGACAGAGGGATATTGAGTGATTAAGCAAGTAGGCAAAAACTTGGCAGATGGAATGTAATGTGTGAAAATTAGAGATTAGATACTTTGGCAGGTGAAATAGAGGAACTGAATGTTATTTAAATGGAGAAAGACTGCAGAAAGCTATAGAAGAGGGATTTGAGAGACCTCATCCATGAATCACCAAAGGCTAGCTCCCAAATACAGCAGGCAATGGATTAGGGAAATGGAATGATGGCCTTTATTTCAAAGAAATTGGATTATGAAAGTGGGGAGTGGGGGAATTTACTAAACTTATACAAGGCACTTGTCAAGCCACAGCCAAGGTACTCTGAACAGTTTCAGGCCAACTGTCCAAAGAAAGATATTCTGCCACTGGAGGCAGTCCAGAAAAAGGCTGACTAGGATGATACCAGGTAGGAGGGATTGTCTTATAAGGAGAGATTGTTTAGGTGGGCCGGTGCACACTGAAATGTAGAAGAATGAGAGGTGATCTATTGAAACATACAAGATTAATAGCATACTTGACAGGTTAGGTGTGGAAAAGTTGTTTGCCCCAGTGGAAAAGTCTAGGGATAAGGAATAATATCAGAATAAGGAGTCATACATTTAAGACAGAGATGAGGAGTTCTTTTTCTCAGAAATTACTGAATCTGTTGAATTCTTTACCAGAGAGAGTCTGGCATAGCTGAGTCATTAAGTATATTCAAGGCTGAGAGAGACAGATTTTTTTATTGGTAACAGAATCAGAGTTATAGGGGAAAGGCAGGAAAGTGGACTTGAGCATTATCAGATCAGTCATGATCTCACTGAATGGTGGAACACATTTGATGACTGAATGGCATATTTCTGTGCTAATGTCTTGTGGATTTTATATTCTATTCTATATGTCTAGAGTGACAGGAATAAATAGAAGAGAAGTTTTGCTAAACCTATGTCAAACCTTCTTAAACCATAATTTAGAGCACTGCCTATAATTCTTTACTAATTCATAGGATGTAGTTGTTGCAGGCTGGGTCACCAATTATTGCCCATCCCTAACTGCCCTTGAGTAGGCGATGGTGAGCTGCCTTGTTGAAGTGCTGCAGTCCATGTGCTGTAGGTAGAAACAAAATGCTGTTAACAAGGGAGTTCCAGGATTTTGATCCAGTAACCTTGAAGATATAACGATATATTTCAAAATCGGGATGGTGTGAGTGTCATGAAGAGGAACTTATGGGTGGTGATGATCCCATGTGTCTGCTGCCACTGTCTTCCTAGATGGAAGTGCCTGTGAGTTTAGAAGATGCTGTCTAAGGAGCCTTGGTGAATTTCTACAGTGTCGATGGTACACACTGAGCATCGGTGGGGGAAGTGAGTGGAATTTTGTGGATGTGGGAGCAATCAAGTGGGCTGCTTTGTCCTGGATGGTGTTAGATTTCTTGAATGTTGTTGGAGCTGCACTCATCCATGCCAGTGAGGAATATTCCATCACATGCCTTGCAGATGGTGGACAAGCATTGAGGAGTCAGGACGTGAGTTACTCACAGCAGGTCTAAAAGTCTCTGACCTTCTCTTCTATTAACAGTACTTATATGGCTAGTCCAGTTCCGTTTCTGGATGTTTTTAGTGGGGGTTTCAGTGATGGTAACACCTTTGAATGTCAAGGGATGTTAAGTTTTCTCTTGTTGGAGATGGCCATTGTCTAACATTCGTGTGCCGCAAATGTTATTTGCATCATTTGAGCCCAATTCTAGATATTATCCTCGTCTTGCTGCATATGCAGATGGACTGCTTCAGCGTCTGAGGAGTCATGAATGCTGCTGGACATTGTGTCATCAGCAAACATCCCTACTTCTGACCTGATGCTGGAGGGGGGGGGGGAAAGGTCATTGATGTAGCACTCTGCAGGAACCTCTGCAGAGATATAATCAGGCAGAGATGACTAACCTTCCACAACTGCAATGATTTTTCTTTTTGCAGGGAGTGTGCAAAC
Organism: Chiloscyllium plagiosum; assembly: GCF_004010195.1. Classification (NCBI taxonomy): domain Eukaryota; kingdom Metazoa; phylum Chordata; class Chondrichthyes; order Orectolobiformes; family Hemiscylliidae; genus Chiloscyllium; species Chiloscyllium plagiosum. The sequence goes on along the minus strand of NC_057714.1, from coordinate 20,140,287 downwards.
CAATTGTCAAAACTTTTATTGATATGTGAAGAGAAAATATTAGGAAGACAAATATAGGTTAGTTACAGTCAGAACAGGGAGGTCATAACGGGGAACAAAGAGATGGCAGATCAATGAAATAAGTTTCAGTTCCGCCTTCACAAAGAAGGACACCAGCAACATCCCAAAAATGTTGGGGAACATGGTGTCCAGTGAGAGAGAGCAACTAAAGGAAATCAGTATTCAGAGGGAAATTGTGTTGGAGAAATTGATGGGATTAAATCCCCACAACCCAATAATCTACTTCCCAAAGTAGTTAAGGAAATGACTGTAAAAATAATGGGTGCAATGGTGATTCTATAAATGGTTAGATCCTATGTTTGGGAGATATAACCTCACTATTTAAAAGGGAGACAAAGAAAAAACTGGGAAGTCAGCCTGACTTCAGTAGTGGGGAAAATGATAGAGTCCATGATAAAAGATTTAATAGCGGAGCATTTGGAATACGGTGCCAGGGTCAGACAGAGTCAGCATGGATTTCTGAAAGAGAAATCATACAGGCCAATCTACTGAGATTTTTCAAAGATGTAACCTCATGATGTAACTCAGTCTCAGCAGCAGCAGGAGCAGAGCATACTGGAGTGAACCTTGGGGTGAATGGCATTGGAGCTTCCTGTTTAAAAGCCTGAAGGGCAAGTCTGAGCTGCAAAGGGAGCTTTGAGGTGACATCAGATTTAGAAAAGTGATGCAAGGCCAAAGGATGCAGCTAATTGGGTGTTATTCCAGTGAGAATTTATCAAGTTAAGATGAAAGTATCCCTAAGATTAGGTAATCAGAAAAGTTAATAAGTAAGACAAAATATGTTCAGGATTAAATCATGACAGGTGAGGGCAGCTGAGTAGTATACATGACGTACGTGGGAATTCATGGAACCTTCCAACATTCAAGATGACCACATGAACAGGATGTCTGTCTACCTGCAGAAACTTCAGCTCGGTGTTTCAGAGCTTGAGTTACAGCTGTAGACAATGTGGCACATCCATGAGGCTGAGAGTTATATGATAGCAATTTTAGAGAAGTGGTCACACCTCAGAATAAGGGACTAGAGTAAAGAGAAAATGGGTGACCGCCAGTGAGTCAAAGAGAATTAGTGCAGGTAGTGCAGGAGTTCTCTCAGCTCCCGCTCACAAATTGACTTTCTATTTTGGAAGCTGATAAGGGCATTGGTTCCTCAAGGGAGTGCAAACAGAACCAAGCTAATGGCAACACAAGCAGACTGACTGTACAAGAGTGAATGAAGAAGAAAGGAGGAGCGACAGTCAGAGGGAATTTGTTAGGGGAACACACAGGCTTTCTGTTGTTGCAACACTGCAGATGGTGTGTTGCTCCCCAGCTGCCAGCATCAGGAATGTCACTGAGCCATAGAATCATACAGCATAGAAACAGACCCTTTGGTCTGCCAGTCCATGCCAAACATAATCCCAAACTAAACTAGTCCCACCTGCTCCTGGCCCATATCCCTCCAAACCTTTCCTATTCACGTACCCATCCAAATGGTCTTTTAAACATTGTATTTGTACTCACATCCACCAATTCCTTAGGACGTTCATTCCACCTTGAACCACCCCCTGGATAAAAAAAAAATGCCTATTATGTCTTTTTTAAATCTCTCTCCCCTCACCTTAAAAATGTGGCCCCTAGTCTTAAAATTCCCCATCTTAGGGAAAAGACAACTACCAGCAGCACTCTCTATGCCTCATTATTTAATAAACTTCTGTCAGGTCACTTCTCAACCTCCTACGCTCCAGTGAAAAGAGTCCTAGCCTATCCAGCCTTTCTTTATAACTCAGACCTTCCATTTCTGGCAGCATCCTGGTAAATCTCTTCTGAAACCTCTCTAGCTTAATAATATCCTTCCTATAACTGGGTGACCAGAACTGGACACAGTACTCCAGAAGAGGCCTCACCAATGTCTTGTACAACCTCAACATAGCATCCCAACACCTATATTCAAAGGACTGAGCAATGAAGGCAAGCGTGCCAAATGTTTGTTTAACCACCTTTTCTATATGTGACGCAAACTTTAAATAGTTATGTACCTGCACCCCTAAGTCACTCTTTTCTGAAACACTACCCAATGCCCTGCCATTAATTGTGTAAGCCTTAATCTTGTTTGTTGTACCAAAATGCAGTGCCCCACATTTATCCAGATTGAACTCCATCTGCCATCCCTCAGCTCATTTCCCCAAATTATCAAGATCCCTTTGTAATCTTAGAAAATGCTGTCTACTATGCCACCAATTTTGGTGTCATCTGCAAACTTACTAGCCATGCCTTCTATATTCTCATCCAAATCATTTATGTAAATGACGAACCAATGAGGACCCAGAGCCGTTTCCTGTGGAACACTGCTGGTCACCGGCCTCCAGTCCGAAGAGCAACCATCCACCATTACTTTCTGTCTCCTGCTGTTAAGCCAATTATGTATCCAATTGGCAAGCTCAATCTGAATCCCACATGATCTAGCTTTAATAATTGGTCTATCATGTAGAAGCTTGTCAAAGGCTTGACTAAATTCCAAATAAACAATGTTTACTGCTCTGCCATCACCAACCTTTTTGATAACTTCCTCAAAAAATGCAATCAAGTTTGTGAGACACTATTTTCCTCGCACAAAACCATCATGACTATTCCTAATCAATTTTGCCTCTCGAAATATTCACAAATCCTATCTTTTATAATCACCTCCAACAATTTACCCACAGCCGAAATCAGATTCACAGACCTATAATTCCCCAGTTTCTCTTCGCAACCGTTCTTAAACAAAGTTACAATATCATCAATCCTCCTTAAAGATGGGGCAGCAAGGTGGCTCAGTGGTTAGCACTGCTGCCTCACAGCACTAGGGTTCAATTCCTGCCTCAGGCGACTGGCTGTATTGAGTTTGCCATGTCTGTGTCTGTGTGGGTTTCCTCCGGGCGCTCCAGTTTCCTCCCACAGTGCAAAGATGGGCAGGTCAGGTGAATTGGCCACGCTAAATTGCCCATAGTGGCAGGTGCATTAGTCAGAGGTAAATATAGGGTAGGGAAATGGGTCTGGGTGGGTTAGTCTTCAGAGGGTCGGTGTGGACTTGTTGGGCCGAAGGGCCTGTTTCCATACTGTAGGGATTCTAAATCTAATCATATCTTGTTCAGAACACTTGGTGCTGTGTCAGGTAGTTCTGCTAGCTTTTAACTCTCTTAAAAGGTTCAGTACACCCACATCTTCATAACAGTTCAACACAAAGACATCTTCCTTGATCTTTCAGAAGCCCCACCCCTCTCTAGTTACCCTCTTGCTCTTAAATTTTGATAAACAGACTCTACAAATATATTACGAGGTGACCCTTCTTCAGAACCCTTCTTCACTTGACCTGAAACGTTACCTCAGATTTCTTTCCACAGATGCTGCCAGACCTGCTGAGTTTTTCCAGCAATTTCTTTTTTTTTTCCTGAGTTCAACTTTAATGCAAGGAGCATTACAGATAAGACAGATGAGTAAAGGTGTGGATTAATTAATGGAATTGTGATCTTATCATCACACAGATATGACTTGAGGGAGGGACAGACTTAGCAATTGACCATTCTAGGACATAGTGAGGTCTGCAGATGCTGGAGATCAGAGCTGGAAATGTGTTGCTGGAAAAGTGCAGCAGGTCAGGCAGCATCCAGGGAACAGGAGAATCGATGTTTCAGGCATAAGCCCTTCTTCAGGAAGGGCTTCCTGAAGAAGGGCTTATGCCCGAAACGTCGATTCTCCTGTTCCCTGGATGCTGCCTGACCTGCTGCGCTTTTCCAGCAACACATTTCCATTCTAGGACATAGGATCTTAGGATCTTCAGAAAATGTTTATGAGGATGTTGCCAGGGTTGGAGGGTTTGAGCTATAGGGAGAGGCTGAATAAGCTGGGGCTATTTTCCCTGGAGTGTCAGATGCTGAGGGGTGACCTTTTTAAGGTTTATAAAATCATGAGGGCCATGGATAGAGTAAATAGGCAAGGTCTTTTCCCTGGGGTGAGGGAGTCCAAAACTGGAGGGCACAGGTTTAAGGAGGGGAAAGATCTAAAAGGGGTCTGAGGGTGAACTTTTTCATACAGAGGGTGGTGTGTATGGAATGAGCTGCCAGAGGAACTGGTGGAGTCTGGCACGATTAGAACATTTAAAAGGCATTTGGATGGGTATATGAATAAGAAGGGTTTAGAGAGATATGGGCCAAGTGACTAGGTTAAGTTAGGATATCTGGTCAGCAGGCTGTATATCTCTATGACTCTATGAAGGGTAGGGTGTAAAAGAGAAAGGGTCATTGCATTATTAACTAATGAGTGAGTTACCACAGGTCCAGTAAGGAGGGACAACATCTTGGAAGGTATAGTGATTGGAATGAGGTCATCTTGGTGGATCTTAAATAATATGAGTTCCCTGATTGAAGCTGTTAACCTTGTCCAATCAGGAAGTCCTGGCTGACAGATATAAACAGGGGTCGACTGACTGTGTGGAGTTTGCACGTTCTCCCCGTGTCTGCATAGGTTTCCTCCGGGTGCTCCGGTTTCCTCCCACAGTCCAAAGATGTGCAGGTCAGGTGAATTGGCCATGCTAAATTGCCCGTAGTGTTAGGTAAGGGGTAAATGTAGGGGTATGGGTGGGTTGCGCTTCGGCGGGGCGGTGTGGACTTGTTGGGCCGAAGGGCCTGTTTCCACACTGTAAGTAATCTAATCTAAGCTCCTGCCACCCAACAGCAGAGTAACTGCTGTAGAGCAGGAGTGCTAACTGGCCATCTCAAACATAAACAGGGGTCCAGTTCATTCTAGCAGCCAGCTGGGTCGGTATCATGTACTGTGCACGTATAAAGAAAGGGTGATATGATGACAGGATACCGACCTCCGTGGGGATATTCCAGTGGTGACAAGAGAAAAACACACCCTGAAGAAGTTCTCTCGCCACAGTTGTCTTTGAATTGGGGTAAGCATTTCTGACATCATACCACTATTTGGAAGGCTTGACTGGGCCCTACTGGGGAGAGTTAATTTCACCAGGTAAATGACATTGAGGAAAATGAAAAGCAATGAATAATTCTCTTGACAGTTTGTGGGCCTACAGTTTTTTCATTTATTAGGAGCCTAACACTCATTGAGGCACTACGTACTAAAAGCTTTTAAGAATTGGCGGATTTAGCTAAAAAATATTACAATCCCAAGTTTCCTCTAATTCTGAGATGAGCTATTGGTTTTACTCAGCAGTTCAAGAACCAAGGGAATCCATATTGGGATTTTTGATGAGCTTGAGATGACTTTCAGCAGCATGTGAATTGAGATGCTGAGAGACTGTTTGGTATGTGGGATTAATGGCCTGAATATGCAAAAACATCTCCTGGCTGGAGTCCAGCTGGACTTCAAATAGATACTGCAACTGGCTTTGAGGTTGTAAAATGTGGTGAGTGAAGCACAAGTTACAGGGTATGCCAATAGAAATGGACATCCCGGCCAGATTGACTGAGCCTGGGGGGACACCATTTGAGTGAAGGCAATTAAATGGCCGCACTCAGGACGAATGCTGAACAGAGGGACTCTGGGTCGGCCCACAGCAAAACCCCCAAAACAAAGCCAAGCCTCAGCCAAATAGTAAAACATTTCTCAAGGAAGGAACACCAGTAGTTGCTGCCAGTATAGAACATAGAACATTGCAGCGCAGTAGAGGCCCTTCGGCCCTCAATGTTGCATCGACCTGTGGAACCAATCTGAAGCCCATCTAATCTACACCATTCCATTCTTGTCCATGTGTTTATCCAATGACCATTTAAATGGCCTTAAAGTTGGTGAGTCTATTTTTATTGGAGGCAGTGCATTTCATGCCCCTACCACTCTGAGTAAAGAAACTACCCCTGACATCTGTCCTATATCTGTCCTACCCTTCAATTTAAAGCTATGTACCCTCATGCTAGCCATCACCATCAGAGGAAAAAGGCTCTCACTGTCCACCCTATCTAACCCTCTGACTATCTTATATGTCTCCATTAAGTCACCTCTCAACCTTCTTCTCGAACAAAAACAGCCACAACTTCCTCAGCCTTTCCTCATAAGACCTTCCCTCCATACCAGGCAACATCCTCGTAAATCTCATCTGAACCCTTTCCGAAGCTTTCACATCCTTCATATAATGCAGTGACCTGAACTGTACACAATACTCCAAACGTAGCCGCACCAGAGTTTTGTACAACTGCAGCATGATTTTGTGGTTCTGAAACTCAATCCCTCTACCAATAAAAGCTAACACACCACATGCCTTCTTAACAACCCTGTCAATTTGGGTGGTAACTTTCAAGGATCTATGTACCTGGACACCGACATCTCTCTGCCCATCTACACCACCAAGAATCTTACCATTAGCTCAGTACTCTGCATTCTTGTTACTCCTTCCAAAGTGAATCACCTCACACTTTTCTGCATTAAACTCTATTTGCCACCTCTCAGCCCAACTCTGCAGCTTATCCATATATCTATGTAACTTGCAACATCCTTCACAACTCTACCAATCCTAGTGTCATCCGCAAATTTACTAACCCATCCTTCTATGCCATCATCCAGGTCATTTATAAAAATGACAAACAACAGTGGACACAAACCAGATCCTTGCGGTACACCACTAGTAACTAAACTCCAGGATGAATATTTCCCATAAACCACCACCCTGTCTTCTTTCATCTAGCCAATTTCTGATCCAAACCGCTAAATCACCCTCAATCACATGCCTCCGTATTCTGTGCAATAGCCTACCATAGGAAACCGTATCAAACGCCTTACTGAAATCTATACACACCACATCAACCTCTTTACCCTCATCCAACTATTTGGTTACGTTCTCAATAAGGTTTGTGAGGCACAGCCTACCTTTCACAAAACCGTGTTAACTATCTCTAATCAACTTATTCCTTTCCAGATGATTATAAATCCTATAATCTCTTAGAAGCCTTTCCAACACTTTACCCACAACTGAACTGGTCTATAATTTCCAGGGTTGTCTCTATTCCCCTTCTTAAACAAGGGAACAACATTTGCGATCCTCCAGTCTTCTGGCACTATTCCTGTAGACCATGATGATGTAAAGATCAAAGCCAAAGGCTCGGCAATCTCCTCCCTGATTCCCAGAGAATCCTACGATAAATCCCATCTGGCCCGGGGACCTGTCTATTTTTACACTTTCCAGAATTGCTCACACGTCCTCCTTATCCACCTCAATCCCATCTTGTCTGGTAGCCTGTATCTCATTATTCCTCTCAACTACATTGTCTTTTTCTAGTGTGAATACTGACAAAAAGTATTCATTTAGAGCTTCCACTATCTCCTCGGACTCCATGCACAGCTTCCCACTACTATGCTTGATTGGCCCTAATCTTACTCCAGTCATTCTTTTATTCCTGATATACCTATAGAAAGCTTTAGGGTTTTCCTTGATCCTATCTGCCAACGACTTCTCATATCCCCTCCTGGCTCCTCTTAGCTCTCTCTTTAGGTCTTTCCTGGCTAACTTGTAACTCTCAAGCACCCTAACTGAGCCATCACATCTCATCCTAACACAAGCCGCCTTCTTCCTCTGGTCAAGAGATTCAACTTCCTTAGTAAACTATGGCTCCCGTGCTCAATCACTTCATCCCTGCCTGATCGGTACATTCTTTTCAAGGACCTGCAGTAGCTGGATCTTAAGTAAGCTCCACATTTCAATTGTGCTCATCCCCTGCAGTTTCCTTCCCCATCCTATGCATTCTAAATCTTGCCTAATTGCATTGTAATTGCCTTTCTCCCAGCTGTAACTCTTGCCCTGCGGTGTATACCCATCCCTTTCCATCACTAAAGTAAACATAACCGAATGGTGGTCACTATCACCAAAGTGCTCTCCTACCTTCAAATCTAACACCTGGCAGGGTTCATTACCCAGTACCAAATCTAATGTGGCCTCTCCCCTTGTTGGCCTGGCTACATACTGTGTCAAGAAACCCTCCTGCACACATTGGACAAAAACTGACCCATCTAAAGTACTTAAACTATAGTATTCCCAGTCAACATTTGGAAAGTATGTGGACTCCAGTCAGCAAAAGAGTCCCTGTTGGCATGAACTGAGTAAGAGAACTCATTGGCAAGCATTGAGAAGAGTGCACCCTGTGGAAAATGCACCTACAGCTGGATTGGAATAGTTAACTTACTTATCAACATCCAAATCAAAATAACTGTCTGGTTAAATGGTCACCCAGTTCTAAAGGAGGTCAATACTGGCGTGGTTGTATCAGTGATTGCAGAATCAGTTTTTACGCAAATTCGTTGTGGATTGAAACCCTCAAGTTTGGGTAAGAACCCGGCCAGGCTGAGATCCTATACTAGGGAAGCCCATATAGATTAAGGGTCCAACTTCGGTTCTGGTCACTTATGAGAAGCAGCTGGTTCAGTTATCACTCATTGTAGTAAAGGCACAGGCCTAAGCTTGATGGGGTGAAATTGGTTGAGAAAGTTTCAACTTGATTGACTCAACATTTTTCGATTAGACGTCCTAAATAAATACCTGCAAGTTTTTCAGGAAGGCCGAGGGACTATCAAAGGGGCTTAGGCTTCTTTGCATGATGACCAAGAAGCAATTCCATGATTCTGCGAGGTCCACCCAGGGCTGTTTGCCAAATGTAGAGGCATAAAACAGAAGGGTGGAAATCAAAGGGATCATCAGTTTGCGGAATGGTTATACCAATTGTGAAGCCTGATGGGTCGGTTTGCCTTTGTGGGGATTTCAAACAAATGAAAATTCATTTTTCACAGCTGCATAAATACCCAGTCCCTCGCATTGAGGATTTACATAACCGTAAGGATTTGTACCAAAATATCACACTGCCATTTGGAGTATCATCAGCCTGTGCCACTTTCCAACAGAAAACATTTTACATGATCTACCCCAGGTTGCCTTTTATCTGGACGACATGTTAATAACCAGGAAGACCAATGAAGAGCATTGAGGGACTTGAACAGATTGCTTAGTTCTTGTCCAAGGCAGATGTATACCTTTGGAGGGAAAATAATCTGTGTTCCAGGCAATGCAAGAGACCTAGTTTGCTACAGAGATGACAAGACCAAGTTACACCACTGGAAGATAAAGTGAGGGTGGTCAAAGGTGCCCCTGCTTCCACATCTGTTCTGGTCTTTCTTGGGTTGGGGAATTATTATGGAACTTTCAGATGTAACCTGGCCTCTGTCCTGGCACCCTTAAATCTGCTATTGAGAAAGGGTCAGCCATGGAAATGGCCACATAGCCTTAAGGGAAGTGAAGAAGCAGCTATCGTCATATCAGGTGTTAGCACACTGTGATCCAAGCAAGATTTGGTGTTGACATATGATGCCTCCCAGTTAGTTATCAGGATAGTGTTGGCTCACCAATTGCTCAGCGGAGATTTTGCTGCCCAGACACTGGCTGATGCCAAAGGCGATGCGCCCAGATGGAGAAGGAAGGTTTGGTGGTCATCTTTGGAATGGGGAAGTTCCACCAATACTTTTACGAGGTAGATTTATAATCATAAGACACTATAAACCCCTGCTAGGGTGGCTTCAGGTCAACTTCAGTGGCTGGCTCTTATTCTGAGTGTGGACAGTTACCAGTTGAAATACTGTCCAGGAGGCCAAGTGGCAAATGCAGGTGCATTGAGCCGCCTCCTGCTGGCTAATTCACCACCAATGGTGCTGCCACAGGAAGAGTATGTTCTAGTTTTAAATGTTCGAGATACCCTTCCAGACACTGCTGATAATATCAGACTGTGGGCGCAAAAAGATCCTGTCCTGGCAAAACTAAAATGGCTGGTGGTGATAAGAGATAACACTATCAGAATTGAAACCTTTCTGGATCCGGTGAGACCAAATCCCCATGGAGGATGGCATTTTATTATGGGCAGCAAAAGTGATTGCCTCAAGCAAGTGATTGCTGTCAGATCCTGGCGGAACTCTGCCAGAGTGATCCAGGGGTTTCAAAATGATAATGTTGGCGAGAGGTTAAATGCGGTAGCTGGGATTGGATGCCAATGTAGCCTCATTGGTGGGGCAGTGACCAGAGTGCTAACATAGACAAACATTACTGCCAGCAGCTCCACCACATTCATGGCAATGGCTGGGTAAACCCTGGACTACATGTTGACTCTGCTGTTCTTTTCACCCACTCTGTATGATTTGTCATTGTGGACACCCATTCAAAGTGGTTGGGCATCCACAGAGTTAATTTGTCAAACATGGGAACAATGATTGAAAAGCTGCAGCATCTTTGCAATACATGGACTCCCTTACACTTGTCAAAAACAACAAACCATCATTTTCCAGCAGGTAATTTGAGTACTTTCTGACTGGAGACGGTGTGGAGTTTGCACATTCTCCCCGTGTCTGTGTGGGTCTCCTTTGGGTGTTCCGGTTTCATCCCACAGATGTGCAGGTTAGGGTGGATTGGCCATGCTAAATTGCCCATAGTGATCAGGGATGTATAGGTTAGGTGTGTTAGCCATGAGAAATGCAGGGATAGGGTAGGGAGATGGGTTGGGGTGGGATCCTCCTTAGAGGGTTGGTGTAGAATTGTTTGGTTGACTGGCCAGTTTCCACACTGTAGGATTCCTGTGGTTCTGTGTTGCAGCCTGGGCACTGGTACCACCTGAATGAGAAGATGAATTTCGGCCAAGACGCCTGGGTGCAAGAAGTGGTCTGCGGTCTGCAGCATGCTGCTAATATCAGAGACAGAGTCAGAGGAACCCGACCTGGTGCAAACAAGCCCCAGGAGGAGCTAAGTCCCAGGATGTAGAAGGGAAGGAATGTAGTGATTGTAATGAGGTCAGCCAGGTGAATCTCGTAGAATGAGTTCCTTGATTGGGGCTGTTAACCTGATCAAGTCAGGGAGTCCTGGCTGACAGATATAAACATGTAAAAACAATGACTGCAGATGCTGGAAACCAGATTCTGGATTAGTGGTGCTGGAAGAGCACAGCAATTCAGGCAGCATCCGAGGACAGGCAAAATCCGAGGACAGGCAAAATCGACGTTTCGGGCAAAAGCTCCTTTTGCCCGAAACGTCGATTTTGCCTGTCCTCGGATTTTGCCTGTCCTCGGATGCTGCCTGAATTGCTGTGCTCTTCCAGCACCACTAATCCAGATATAAACATGTGTTAGGAATTCTGTTCACTCTCCGAGCCAGCTCTGTTTTAGCTCTGACAGTGTCATGTACTGTGCAGTTGTAAATAAATAGTGACTTGGTAATGGGATAACAGCTTTTATGAAACTATTTCAGAAAGATGGTCAAATTAAGCTTTGTAGATCGAGCCTAGGAACAAGAAGAAGCATTGTCATATACATTAGGGACCTTTAAGCGACTCTTGGATAGGCACATGTAAGTTAGTACAACAAAGGGTATGTAGATGATCTTAGAGTAGGATAAAAGGCCAGCACAACATTGAGGCCTGTACTGTTCTATGTTTTGTGTTCTATTCACTCTGATAGGAGTGTATTATAAGCCCTCAATTGAGGAGCAGACATGTAGACATTTCACTGAGGTGAACAAGAACAGGGTAATTATAATAGGGGATTTAGTGTTCCCAACTTTAATTGGGATAAGTATAGTAAAAGAGTTTCGAGCTGGCAGATTTTTTGAAATGTATTCAGCAGAACATTTTTTTACCAACATGTCCTGCAAGGAAGGGATGGTGCAATGCTGGTCATAATTCTAGGGAGTAAAACCAGACAGGTGTACGAGGTGTCAGTGGGAAAGCATTTTAAAACAACATTTTAAGTTTATGGAAAAGGAAAAATATGGCCTGGCAAAAAAAATTTTGGATTGGAGAGAGGCAGATTTTATTAAAATGAGACAGGATCTGGCCAAAGAAGATTGGAAACACCTACTTGAGGATAACTCATAGCAGAAAAGTGCGAGGTGTTGAAAAAGGCTACCCTTTACAGTGATACATCGGAGGAACAAGCCCAGAGAACCCTGGATGTCTCGGAACAAATGTAACAGGTACAGAGGGACCACATCAACAGAGGCCTTAGTGGAGTACAGAATGTGCGGGGGGATCTTAAACAAAATGATTAGGAGAGTAAAGAGGATGCATGAGAAACAATGGCAAGCAAGATTAGAGAGAATCTCAAGATATTGTACCAGTACATCAAGGGGAAGAGAATAACCAGAGAAAGAGTAAGGCCATTAGGAAATCTATGTGCGGAGCCAGATGATATCGCAAAAGTACTAATCGAGTACTTCACATCCGCCTTCATTTGGGAGGTGAATGTAGTTTCAGAAATCAGAGAGAGAGAGACTATGAGATTCTTGAGCAGGTTGATATAGGAAGTGAGTGTATACTGGAGGTCCTAGTGGACTTATAAATGGATACATCTCTATGTTCAGATGAGTTATATCCCAGGTTGTTTTGATAGAGGAAATCTCAGGTACCTTGACCCAAACTTTTAATTCCTCTCTGGCCGCAGGTGTGGCTTTGGGAGACAAAACATATAAAATAGGAAAAGGAGAAGGCCATTCAGCCCATTGAGCCTGCTCTGCCATTCAATATGATTGGGGCTGATCAGCTTGCTCACTTCTCTGTTCCTGCTTTTGCCCCATATTCTATGAGCGCTTTAGTCCAAAGAACTATATCTCCTTGAAAACATTTAATATTTTGGTCTCAACCACTTTCTGTGCCAGAGGATTCCTCAGATCACCCTCTGCGTGAAGAAATTTCTGATCGTCCCAGTCCTAAATGGCCTACCCCCAACCCTTAGAGGGTCTGTAGCCCCTGGTTCTTGACGAGTTCATTGATGAGTGGCAGTAGATAGGCCAGTATGTGGGGTATAAGTAAGGGAAACCTTAGAAGATTATAAAGGCAGTAGGAGTATACTTAAGCGGGAAATCAGGAGGGCAAAAAGAAGACATGAGATATCTTTGGCAAGTAGCGTTAATGAGAATACAAAGGATTTTTATAAATACAGTAAGGACAAAAGGGTAATTAGGGAGAGAATAGGGCCCCTCAAAGATCAGCAAGGCAGCCGATGTGTGGAGCTGCAGGAGATGGGGGAGATATGAAACAGGGATTTTGCACCAGTGTTTACTGTGGAAAAGGGCATGGAAAATATAGAATGTGAGCAAATAGATGGTGACATCTTGAAAAATGGCCATATTATAGAGTAGGTGCAGCTGGATGTTATGAAATGTACAAAAGTGGGTAAAACCCCAGGATCTGATCAGGTGAACCCTAGAACTGTGTGGGAAGTGAGGGAAATGATTACTGGGCCCCTTGCTGAGATATTTATATCTTCAGTAGTCATAGGTGAGGTGCCAGAAGACTGAAGGTTTGCTGATGTGGTGTCATTATTTAAGAAAGGTGGTAAAGAAAAGCCAGAATAGACATTGGTGGTGGACAAGTTGTTGGAGGGAATCCTGATGGACAGGATTTACATGTATTTGGAAAGTCAAGGACCGATTAGGGATAGTCAGCGTGGCTTTGTGCATGGGAAATTTTATTTCACAAACTTGATGGAAATTTTGGAAGAAGTAACACAGAGGATTGATGAGGGGAAAGTGGTGGATGTGATCTTTCTGTACTTCAGTAAGGCGTTTGACAAGGTTCCTTGTGGGAGACTGATGAGCATGGTTAGATCTCATGGAATACAGGGAGAATTAGCAATTTGGATATAACTGACTCAAAAATAGAAGACAGAAGATGGTGTTAGAGGGTTGCTTTTGAGACTGGAGGCTTGTGACCAGTGGAGTGCCACAAGAGTCGGTGCTGGCTCCACAACTTTTCGTCATTTATATGAATGATTTGGATGTGAAAATCAGAGATATAGTTAGTAAGTTTGCAGATGACACTGAAATTAGAGGTGTAGACAGTGAAAAAGGTTACCCTAGAGTACAAAAGATCTTGATTAAATGGGCCAGTGGGATGAGGAGTGGTAGATGAAGTTGAATTTAGATAAATGCGAGGTGCTGCATTTTGGAAAAGCAACTCAGCAGGCCTAATACACTTAATGGTAAGGTCCTAGGGAGTGTTGCTGAACAAAGAGACCTTGGAGTGCAGGTTCATAGCTCCTTGAAAGTGGAGTCACAGGTAGATAGGATAGTGAAGAGGGCATTTGGTATGGTTTCCTTTATTGGTAAGAGCATTGAGTATCAGAGTTGGGAGGTCATGTTGCAGCTATACAGGATGTTGGTTAGGCCACTTTTGAAATATTGTGTGCAGTTCTGGTCTCAGATGTTGTGAAACTTGAAAGGGTTCAAAAAACATTTACAAGAATGTTGCCAGGGTTGGAGGATTTGAGCTATAGGAAGAAGTTAAATAGGCTGGGGCTGTTTTCCCTGGAGCATCAGAGGCTGAGGGGTGACCTGATAGAGGTTTATAAAATTATGAGGTGCACGGGTAGGGTAAATAGACAAAGTCTTTTCCCTGGGGTTGGGGAGTCCAGAAATGGACAGCATGGAGGCTCAGTGGTTAGCTCTGCTGCCTCACAGCGCCAGGGACCCAGGTTCAATTCCAGCCCATGTGGAGATTGCACATTCTCCCCGTATCTGCGTGAATTTGTTCTGGGTTCCTCCCACAATCTAAAGATGGGCAGGTTAGATGAATTGGCCATGCTAAAAAATTCCCATTGGGTTCATGTATTCATCAGGGATATGTAGGTTTGGTGCATTGGTTAGGGGTAAATATAGGGTAGGAGAATGGGTCTGGGTGGGTTACTCTTCAGAGGCTTGATGTGGACTTGTTGAACCAAAGGGCCTGTTTCCACACAGTAGGGATTCTATGGAGGGCATAGGTTTAGGGTGAGAAGGGAAAGATATAAAAGGGACCTAAGGGGCAACTTTTTCACACAAAGGGTGGAGTTTGTATGGAATGCCCTGCCAGAGGAAGTGGTGGAGGCTGGTACAATTACAACATTTAAAAGGCATCTTTTAGGTAGGGTTTAGAGGGATGTGGGCCAAGTGTTGGAAAATGGGACTAGATTAGGTTAGGATATCTGGTTGGCATGGATGTGTTGGACCAAAGAGTCTGTTTCCATGCTGTGCATCTCTGTGACTCTATGACTTTTGAGACAAGCCTATCGTCTGCAAGGTTTTAGAAAGGATTCTGAGGGATAGAATTTATGACCATGAAGAGCATGGCTTGATTAAATGCAGTCAACACGGCTTTGTGAGGGCAGGTCACGCCTCACAAACCTTATCGAGTTCTTTGAGGATGTGACTAGAAAAGTTGATGAGGGTCGAGCTGTGGATGTGGGGTATATGGACTTCAGCAAGGCATTTGATAAGGTTCCCCATGATAGGCTCATTCAGAAGGTTAGGAGGAATGGGATACAGGGGAACATAGCTGTCTGAATACAGAATTGGCTGGTCAACAGAAGACAGCGAATGGTAATAGAAGGAGAATATTCTGCCTGGAAGTCAGTGGTGAGTGGTGTTTCACAGGGCTCTGTCCTTGGGCCTCTACTGTTTGTAATTTTTAT
>NC_057714.1:20107317-20124008 GCF_004010195.1 Chiloscyllium plagiosum | reverse complement strand
TGCACATCTTTGGACTGTGGGAGGAAACCGGAGCACCCGGAGGAAACCCACGCAGACACGGGGAGAACGTGCAAACTCCACACAGTCAGTCGCCTGAGGCGGGAATTGAACCCGGGTCTCTGTGAGGCAGCAGTGCTAACCACTGTGTCACCATGCCGCCCTCTGTGCCACCATGCCGCCCACTTGATCATTTGAAAGCTGAAGGCAGCCTCTCTCTCTTGGCAGTCATTGTCATCATGTCCTACGTTATCAGTGGTTAGCACTGCTGCCTCACAGCATCCGGGACCCAGGTTCGATTCCAGCCTCGGGTGACTGTCTATGTGCAGTTTGCACATTCTCTTCATGTCTGCGTGGGTCCCCTCTGGGTGCTCTAGATTCTTCTCACAGTCCAAAGATGTGCAAGTTAGGTGAATTGGCTGTGCTAAACTGTCCATTGTGTTCAGGGATGTGTCGGTTCAGTGCATTAGTCACAGGTAAATATAGCGTCGGGGGAATGGGTCTGGGAGGGTTACACTTCAGAGGGTTGGTGTGGACTTGTATGGCCTAAGGGTCTGTTTCCACACTGTATGGAATCCATGAAATTAGTGATCAACTCTTTCATATTCTCTCCTGTTGTGAAGCGTATATTAAACATCTTTCAGGACCTAGCTAATTTGCTGATGCACATGTATCATTCTCCTCAGTGTTAGCTTTTGGGGGTCAGAATGTGTCCATTTGGGTTGAACATGGGGAGATTGTGCACCCAACATTGTCTCTTCACGGGTGTTCCTTCTCCTGTTGTTAAAGCTAGGTATTTATCTTGATCTGTATTAACTAGCCATTTGCACATTGCATTACATGCTGATAAGATTCTGTTAAGTGGAGGTTTCTCTTTTCCACTATACAGACAGATGTGAAGTGCACAACCTAAAAGTCAAAATAGACTTTACTGAGTTGAAGTAGCAAACTCCATCCCGCTGAATTGAATTCTGAGTTTCACCCATTAAATTCCACTCTTAACTCCAGCACAGAAGCTGCCTTTTTCAGCTCTAATATTAAACTGTAATCCCCTAAACCTTAATACAATGATCTAGCCAGTTCATTCCATCAATACTACTAATGAAATATGAAAACATCCATTGGATAGTTAAATATATTATAGCCATAGAGCAGTTGAACAAATGAATTTTAAGTAATAAAACAAAAAATAACTTCGTCAAAGACTTGCACTTATTCAACAATTTTCACAACCAATGTTATGTCTCAAAGTGCTTTACAGCATGTTATAATTTTGAAGAGTTGTAATATGAACAATATAGAGACTGAGGTAATTTAAGGTTCTGCCAGTCTTAGTATAATTTGAACTCAGGTCTGGAAAGCCGAAAAGGAAACCTTTTCTGTGTTCTGCAGAATATCCCTATCAAGCTGCATGGTGGCTCAGTGCCTAGCACTGCTGCCTTATAGTGCCAGGGACCTGGGTTCAATTCCACCTTCTGGTGATTGAGTGGAGCTTGCCCATTCTCTCCATGGGTGTGTGGGTTTCTCTGGTTTTCTCCCATCGTCCAAAGATGTGCAGATTAGGTGGATTGACCATGCTAAATTTTCCATTGTGTCCAAGGATATGCAGGCTAGGTGGATTAGTCATAGGAAATGCAGGGTTACAGGGATAGGGTGTTGGGGGGGTGGGGGTGAATCTGGGTGAGATGATCTTTGCAGGGTTGGTGTGGACATAAAGTACCAAATGGCCTGCTTCCACACTAAGGATTCTATGATTCTAAGCAACTTATAGATTATCAACTTCATTGCACATAGATCACTCCAAAAGGCAAAGTAGAATTATTGATATTACATCCAAATGGAACCCTAAGATGGATAAACCAAGGGAAAATACTTCCCATAAGCTTGAAATAGGCAATTACATATGATAATAAAGACACCTAAATGTTGTTGATTGCAATGTAAGCTGTATCCATTATACTTGAAATACTCTTAAGACAGTACAGGGCTTTTTGCATAAAGATCACCAAGGACTCCAAAGATACAGCCTTACTACAAGAAGTGGTTCCTTCAAACTATCAATGATGTTGAGATAGCGAACTGTGCAATTCTGTATAGCTTGCTAAGGAAACACAAAAGTGACACAGAGTCTGTTTCTGTGCTGTATGATTCTATTACTAGCAAAAGCGATACAGTTAAGAGAGTTGGGTGACCACCAGGAAAATGAATAAATGTGGGCAGACAATGCAGGAGTACCCTGTGGCCAGGTATACTGTTTTGGATACGGTTGTGAGGAGTGACCTCTTTCAGAGGGAGCAGCAGCAACGGCCAGGTCAGTGGCACCATGACTGGCACTGTTATACAGCAGAGGGAGTCAAAGTATAGGCGAACAGTAATGACTGGGGACTGTATAGTCAGGGGCACAGATATGTGTTTCTGTGGTAGTGAGCAAGACTCTCGGGTATTGTGTTGGAAGTTAGATGGGAAATTGAAAAGCTGGACCTCTAATGTTGTAATCTTGGATTACTTTCTGACACGTGCCAGTGAGGGCAGGAAGAAGAAGACAGTACATTTAAATACGTGGTTAAACAGCTGGTGTAGGAGGGAGGGCTTCGGGTAGGTAGATTATTGGGATGTCTTATAGGCGAAGTGGGACCTGTACAAAAGGGATGGGTTACACCTAAACTGGAGGGACACCTATATCCTGGCAGGAAGTTTTGCTAGTGCTATTCGGAAGGATTTAAACTAGTGTGGCAGGGGGTTAGGAACCAGAGCAGTAGTTCAGCAAGTAAAAATGACCCAGGAGGAGTCAGAGACTAAGGCCAATAAGATTTAGGGGAAGAACAGACAGGAAGAGGAACAGACTGAACACAGCAGGACTGGCAGTCTGAGGTGTATTTGTTTTAATGGAAGGAGTATGAGGGGTAAAGCAGATTAATTTAGAGTTTGGGTTAAACAGGTAGCTATGATGATGTTGTAATAAATACAGAGATTTGGTTAAGAGAGGGAGAAGCCTGGCAGCTTAATGTTCCATGATTTAGATGTTTCAGGTGAGATAGTGAGGTGGAGATGTAAAAAAGGTGGGGGAGTTGCATTACTGATCAGGGATAAAACTGTAATGAGGGAGGACGCCTTGGAGAGCTCGTCAAGTAAGACCATTAGGGTCAAGCTCAGAAATGGAAAGGGTGCAGTCACTTTGATGGGTTTATACTACAGGCCACCCAACAGCCAGTGGGTGAGAGAGGAACAGATGTGATCAGATTTAGGAAAATATAAAAACAACAGGTTTGTTGTGATGAGTGATTTTAAATTCCCTGCATTGACTGGGACTTGCTTAGTGCAAGGATTCGGATGGGGAGATTTGTTAGATGTGTCCAGGACGGTTTTTTGAAACAATTGAAAATAAATAGTCCAGCTAGGTAAGGGGCTGCTCTGGAGTCATAGCGTTATACAGCACACAAACAGACCCTTTGGTCTAATTTGTTCGCATTGACCAGATACCCTACACTGATCTAATCCCATTTGACAGCAATTGGCCCACATCTCTCTCTAAAACCTTCCTATTCATGAACCCATCCAGATTCCTTTTAAATGCTATAATTGTACCGACCTCCACCGCTTCCTGTGGCAGCTCGTTCCACACACATACCACTCTCTGCATGAAAAAGTTGCCTCTCAAGTCTCTTTTAAATCTTTCCCCTCTCACTTTACACCTATGTTCTCTAGTTTCGATTCCCCTGCCTGGGAAAAAGACCTTGGCTATTCACCATATCCATACCCCTCATGCTTTTAAAAACCTCTATAAGGTCACCCCTTAGGCTCCGATGTTTCAGGGAAAAGGCTCCAGCCTATTCAGCCTCTCTCTCCAGCTCAAAACCTCCAATCCTGGCAACATCCTTGTAAATTATTTCAGAACCTTTCAAGTTTAACTACATTGTTCTTTCCCTGTCTATTTGCGACTCCACTTTAAAAGAACTTTGCACCTGTGCCTTTTTGTTCGGCATCACTCCCCAGGGTCCTACCGTTAACTCTATAAGTATTGCGCTGGTTTGCTTACCAAACTGCAACATCTCACATTTATCTAAATTAAACTCCACATGTCACTCCTCACCCCATTCATTCATCTGGTGTACTCTAAAATAATCTTCTTCACTGTCCACTGCACCACCAATTTTGATGTAATCTGCAAACTTACTAACCATACCTTCTTTATTCGCATCCAAATCATTTATATAAATGATGAAAAGCAGTGGACCCAGCACTGACTTTGTAACAGACCACTGGTAACAGGCCTCCAGTCTGAAAAACAACTCTCTATCACCACCCTCTGTTTCCTACCTTAAAGCCAATTTTGTATCCAATTGGTTAGCTCTCCCTAAAAGCCACATGATCTAACCTTACTATGCGAAACATTGTCAAATGCTTTGCTGAGGTCATATAGACAATGTCTACCACTCGGCCTTCATCAATCTTCTTTGTCACCTCTTCAAAAAACTCAATCAATTTAGTGAGATATGATTTCCCACACATAAAACCATGTTGACTATCCCAAATCATTCCTTGCCTTTCCATATCCATTTAAATTCTATCACTCAACATCCTCTCAATAACTTACCCATCACTGACATCAGGCCCTGTAGTTCCTGGGCTTTTCCTTACCTCCTTTCTTAAATAGTGGCAACACATTAGCCACCATACAGTCTTCTGGCACCTCAGCCATGACTGTTGATGATACAAATATCCCAGCAATCTCTTCCCTAGCTTCCCATAAGGTTCTGACCTGGTATTGGGGAATGAGCCTGACCAGGTGATCAAAGTTTCTGTGTGGGTGAATTGTGACCATAATTCTGATAGTTTTAAATTACTTGTGGATCAGGCCAAGAGTAGACCTTGGGTAAAAATTCTAAATGGGGGAAGACTAATGATGACAGTATTATGCAGGAACTGGGGAATGTAGATTGGAGCGGCTGGATAAAACCACACTGGCATATAGGAATCTTTTAAAGGCTATTTGATATTGTTCCTGCGAAAATGAATGATAAGGATGACAAGATTCAGGAACCTTGGAGAACAAGAGAAACTGATTACTTTAGTCAAAAAGAAAAAGGAGGCATAGGTGAAGTAAGGTATAGGAAACTGAAGACAAACAGGAAAAAAATTCAAACTAGGAATTAGATTGGCTAGAAAGGCAATGAATTGGCCTTTGGCAAACACAATTACAGAAAGTCCCAAGGTTTTTAATACATATAAGGAGCTAGAAGGTAGCTAGGGAAGGAGTAGGCCCACTCAAGGACAAGTGTATGTACAGAACTGGAGGAACTGGGTGAGGTCTTTAATGAATACTTTGCATTAGTATTCACAAAGAAGGACATAGTGAATGGCGAGTCTAGGGAGGGATATGTTGATATTCTAGGGAATGTCAGTATAAAAAAGGAGTTGTTGGGTATTTTGAAAACTATTAAGGTAAACATTAAGAGGTGGCATTGTGGCTCAGTAGCTAGCACTGCTGCCTCACAGCATCAGGAACCTCAGTTTGATTCCACTCTTGCCTGACCATGTGGAGTTTGCACATTCTTCCCATGTTTGTATGGGTTTTCAACAGGTGCTCTGGTTTCCTCCCACAGTCCAAAGAAGTGCAGTTTAGGTAGATTGGCCATGCTAAATTGCCCATAGGGTCCATGGATATGCAGATTTGGTGGTATAGCAGGAAAATGCAGGGGTGGGATAGGGGCATGGGTCTGGAGGGATGCTGTTTGGAGGGTTGGTGTAGACTCGGTAGGCCAAATGGCCAGCTTCCACATTGTTGGGTTTCTTTGACAAGACCCCAGGACCTGATGGGCTCTATATCAGAATACTGAGGGAGAGAGGTGAGGAAATTGCTGGAGCCTTGTGTGAGGTCTGTGTATTCTGTTCAGTCACAGAAGAAGCGCCACAGGACTGGACAATAGCCAACATTGTTTCTTTGTTTAAGAAGACAAAGGGATAATCAGGCACTTTTTGGCCAACGAGTCTTCCATCAGTAGATAGGCTTAAGATTTACTCACATTTGGAAAACATGTGGATTTGTTAGTGAAAAGCAGTATAGCTGTCTTCAAGAAGGTCATATCCCACAAACTTTATTTGAGTTGTTTGAGGAAGTGACAAAGATGATTGATGAAAGCAAGATAGTAGATGTTACCGATATTGATTTTAGCAAGGCCTTTGATAAGGGGCTTCATGGCAAGCTGATACAAAAGGTGAAGTCACATGGGATCCACAGTGATCTGATAAGATCGTTGCAGAACTGGCTTAGTCATAAAAGACAGAGTGTTTCGGTGAAAGGGGGTTTTCTGACTGGAGATCTGTGACCTGTGGTGTTCCGCAGGGACCAGTGCTGAGATCCCTGTTGTTTGTAATATACAATATGATTTGGAGGAGAGTGTAAATGGTCTGACTACTAAGTTTGCAGATGACACAAAAATTGGGAGAGCTGCAGATAGTGAGGTGGATTGCCAGAGTATGTGGCAGGATGGAGACTTGGGCAGAGAAATGGCAGTTGGAGGTTAATCCAGACAAATGCATTTTGGAAGGTCTAATGCAAGGAGGAAAGTATACAGTAAATTGGAGAACTCTTAGTGCATCAACATACAGAGAGACCTAGGTGTACGGGTCCACAGTTTCCTGATAGTGGCAAATCAAGTGGGTAAGGTGGTCAATAAGGCATATAGCATGAGTCGGTGCATATAAAAATTGGCAAGTCAGGTTGCAGCCATGCAGAACATTAATTCAGTATGTTTGGAATATTGTTTATAGTTCTGGTTGCCACTTTACCAGATGGATGCGAAGGCTTTGGCAAGGGTAGAGAAATGGTTACCGGAATATGGTATAGTTTGAAGAGCTGTGAGGAGAGATTAGAAAAACTTGGTTTGTTTTCACTTGAATTTTGAAGGATGAAGGGTGACCTGATAGAAGTTTGCAACATTATGAGAGACTTAGATAGAATGGATAGTGGGCATCTTTCCCAGGGCGGAAATGTCAATTACTAGATTCAAGGTAAATGAGGGTAAATTTAAAGGAGACCAGATTAAGGCAAAAGATTTTTAGTCATCATGTGTCGGTGCAGTCTTGGTGGGTCTGACGGGCCAATTCCTGTTATACAGTTCTTTGTTCTTTGTTTGGGTTCTGCTGATTTTTCTGCCTGGCATGCAGCTTTTCTTGCTATTAGTTTGAATTTATAAAACTACTCTGAGGATTCCAGGGCTGAATTTTCCAACTTGTGGCGAAAATGTAGGGGCCGATGAATCTCAAGGTGGCTGGTCCATTATCGTCTAGATTGAATTTTCTCACTTAATCTTTTGCTTTGCATGCATTAATTATTGCAGCTGAGCTGTTGGGGGCAGGTTTCTTCAGGAATTGTGAGGCAAGCAAGGCTTTTGTTTCCTTGCTAGAGGACTGGCAAGAAGGGAAATAGGGATAATCCAGGAAATTATAGACCAGTGAATCTCATGTCATTGGTTGGAAAGCTATTAGAGAGTATTCTTAGGGAAGGGATTTACGTGCATTTGGAAAGGCCTGGCCAAATTATGGACTGTCAGCATCGCTTTGTGTGGGGCAGGTCATGTCTTACTAACTTGATTGAATTTTGCAAGGAGATGACAAAGGCATTCGATGAGGGTAAAGTAATCTGAATCAGAGGATAGTAATGGAAGGATATTTTTCTGGCTGGAGATTTGTGACTTGTGGTGTTCTACAGGGATCCATACTGGGATCTCTGCTGTTTGTGATACATATAAATGACTTTAATGAAAATGTGGATGGATGGCTTAGTAAGTTTGCAGACGACACAAAGATCCGTGGAATTGTAAATAGTGTAGAAGATTGTCAAAGGATACAGCAGGATATAGATTAGTTGCAGATGTGGACAGGGAAATGGCAGATGGAGTTCAATCCGTGCAAGTGTAAGATGCTGCATTTTGGGAGATCAAATATTAAGGAAAAATATCCAGTTAATGGCAGGACCCTGAACAGTATTGATGTGCAGAGGGATCTTGGGATGCAAGTCCATAGCTCCCTGAACATGGCCACACAAGTAGAGAGGGTGGAAAAGAAGGTGTAGGGCATGCTTGCTTTTGCTGCTTGGGGGATTGAGTGCGAGAGTCAGGATGTGATGCTGCAGCTTTATAAGACTTTGATGAGGCCACACTCAGAATATTGCATTCAATTCTGGTCACCACCTTACAGGAGGAATGTGGAGGCTTTGGCAAGGATGCAGATGAGGTTTGCCAGGATGCTGCTTGGATTAGAGGGTATGAGCTATACAGAGAAGCTGGAAAAACCCGGGTTGTTTTGTATGGCGCTGAGGGGAGGCCTAGTAGAAGTCTGAGAAGTCTGGGTTGATGGTCAGAATCTTTTTTCCCCCAGAGTTGAAATGTCTAATATTAGGGGGGCATGAGATGGAGAAAGTTCAAACAAGATACAAGTTTTTTACGCAGAGAGAGGTACAAGTTTGAAACATGTTGCCAGAGGTAGCCGTGAAGGCAGATATGATAGGAGTATTTAAGGAATTTTTAGAAATGCACATAAATGGGCAAGGAGTGGAGGGATATGGACCAAGGGCAGTGATCATAGAATTATAATGTGCAAACAGACCATTCGACCCAACATCTCCACACTGACCCTCTGAAGACCATCCCACCCAGACTCACTGTCCCTACCCTATCCCTGTAACTCTGCATTTTCCATGGTTAATCCAGCTAACCTTCACATCCCTGGACACGATGGGCAATTTAGCATGGTCAAACCTGCACATCTTTGGACTGAGAGAGGAAACTGAAGCACCCAGAGGAAACCCATTCAGACATGGGAGAATGTGCAAACTGCACACAGTCACCCAAGGCTGGACTCAAGCCTGGGTCCCTGGTGCTGTGAGGCAGCAGTGTTACCCACTGAGTTACCATGCCACTCAGTTTAACGGTTTAATTTGGTCTCATGTTCAGCACAACATTGTGGACCAAAGGCCTGTTCCTGTGTTGTACAGTTCTACGTTATATGAGATGGAAGTGCTTGCCACTCACCAGACGTTTGAGCTTACATACTTGTGGTGATGTGCTTAAAGCTCAAATACACACCACTTCAGATGCTGCTAGTTAGGAATTACCTCTCACTCCCTTGTCATGTTTAACACAGAAAATCTCACCGAAGGAAGGCAAGCTGGTTCCGCACTTCCAGAGCAATGATCTGGAGGTGCTAGTGGAGGGTAGTGGAGAGGATGAGCAGTATTGTTTCCTGCTGTCTGCCAAAGGAAGCCACCCAGACAGCCTGGACAGCACATGGGTCAGTGCTGTGACCCGAGTCAGAAGGGTAGCTATCAGTGCAGAAAGGAGGTCAATGGATTCCTGAACTCTGCCAAGGTAAGTATCCCTTGCTACTCCACTATCTCACAGGGCCAGCACTCATTTCAATTCCCCCAGTACACTGGTATCACATCAAACCTCAGTATTGCATGCATCGTGTCCCTCAAGGGCTCTTACCCACCTCATCCTCTCATGCCAGTAACACTTTCTGCTGTCTGCTTTACCTTGTCACTCACTCGGAACACCTCACCACCTCTCTTGTGCATGCATGACTGCTAATTGCACTTGCATCCACTTTATCATCCCGATTCCCTACTTTTGACTGACTGCAGGAAAAATTATCCTATCGTCCAGTTGATAGGCTCAAAATTGTAAAGGGGGTTGCGGACATCAGGCTCCTTCTTTCTTATGAAAAGAATATGCTACATTTTTCCAGACAAAAGCAAGACCATTCATGGGGATGGGGAGATAACAATGGATAACCATCTCAGTTAGCTTTATTATGCTGTGCTTTACTTCTATTATCACCAGCATTATTCATGCTTAATCTGAGCAAGCTTTTATCTATCTTTTCCAATTAATTCCATTTCTTCTTTCTTTGATCATGTAACGAGTAAGTTAGACAAAAGAGCGCCAGTGAACACAATTATTTTGGATTTCCAAAAGCCTTTGAGGTGCCGAACAGGAGGCTGAAAATAAAATAAGACCCCGTGGTTTTAATGCAAGATGCTGATATGGATAGAGGATTGGCTGACTGGCAGAAGACACAGAGGAGGAATTAAAGTGTATTTTTATAGGATAGCAGCCAGTGACTATTGGAGTTCTGCAGCGGTCAGTGTTAGGACCACAAATATTCATGCTATACAGTAATGATCTGGACAAACAAACTGTGGACATTGTTGCTAAGCTTTCAGATGACACAAAGATAGGTGAAGGGACAGGTAGTGTTAAGAATGTGGGGAGGCTGCAGAAAGACTTGGACAGACCAGGCAGTTGGGCAAAGAAGTGGCAGATGGAATACAATGTGGGAAAGGGAGAGGTTATGTACTTTCGGAGGAAGAATAGAGATGAAGACAGTTTTATAATCTGGAAAAGGTTTCAGAAATCTGAATCACGAAAGGGACTTGGAAGTCTTAGTTCAGGACTCTCAGGTTAACATGCAGGTTCATTTGGAGGTCAAATGCAATGTTAGCATTTATTTCAAGTGGCTAGAATACAAGAGTAGAGATTACTGCTGAGACTGCTTAAGGCTCCGGTCAGACCACATTTGGAATATTGAGAGCAGTTTTGGGACCCGTATCGGAAGAAGGATGTGCTGGCATTAGACGGGGTCCGGAAGTGTTTTACAAGAATGCTCCTGGGGATGAGGAGGAGTGGTTGAGGACTCTGTGTCTACTCAGTGGAGTTTAGAAGGATGAGAGGGATCTGAATGAAACTTACAGAATACTGAGAGGCTGGATAGAGTAGTCATGAAGAAGATGCTTCCACTAGTAGGAAGAGACCACGAACTCAGAGTGAAGTGACGATCCTTTAGAATTGAGATGAGGAGGAATTTCTTCAGCCAGAGGGTAGTTAATCTATGAAACCCATTCCCACAGTGGGCTGTGGAGGCCAAGTCATTCTAAGACAGAATATAGGTAGGTTCCTGATTGGTAAGAGGATCAAGGGTTCCTGTAAGAAGGCAAGAGAATAGGGTTGAGAAACGTATATGATCAAATGGTGGAGCAGACTCAGTGGGCTGAATGATCTAATTCTGCTCCCGTGTCTGATAGTCTTCTTTTACATAAGCACGAATACATAACTGTACAGAACGCCAACTGTAGAAGCCTTCAGCTCCACCTTCAGCTATGATGAGTAATCTACAGAACCCTCAGACTATCCCATAAAGGGATTAGTCTGTACCCTCCATCAGCTCAGAGACTTTCACCTCAGTTTGTGCTCTTTCTAGATTAGACTTGGGTGCACAACCTGATAAATCTTGACTGTCATATTTCTGCAATTGGCCAAGGCTTCTGGCACCTCCACAATCTTGGCCAGAAATAATTTCCCTGTGCTTAATTACTTTATCAAAATGCAGTTATAGGCACAGAAAGAGTAGGGTTGTCAGAGACACTCAGTAAGTTAGAATAAAGATGGATGGGACCACAAACGTTCTCCGGGCTGTGCTGACTCTGCCATATATGTGCCTGACTACTTCCATGGATAGGTTGGCAGCCACTGTAATCAGCCAGATCCAGCTGAACTACCAAATAAAGCTGTTATTGATCTTCTCTCTCTCTGGAGATTTTCTCTCCACAGCTTCCCACCAATTCTGTACAGCCAGATTCCCAACTCCACAAATAGGACTTCCCTGGCATACCCACTATCTCAGCCTGTTCCTGTTATAGAACATTATATAAAACATAGAACATTTCAACTGCTGCACAGAGGAACTACGCAGAGCTGAGGCAAGTGACCTATACAGTGTATTAAAAAAGAATGTGTACCCAATGAACACAGTCCGCTGATTTCTCAGGTACAAACGCCAACAAGCAGACAAAACACATCCAGAAACTCAAGGCACTCTCCCCTACATCAAAGACATCTCTGAAATGACTGCCAGACTACTCAGACCCACTGGCATCATGGTAGCCCACAAACCCACCAACACACTAAAACAGCAGCTAATGAACTTGAAAGACCCTATACGACAAAAACCAAAACTAATGTCATTTACAAAATACCGTGCAAGGACTGTAACAAACACTACATTGGACAAACAGGCAGAAAACTAGCCACCAGGATACATGAATACCAACTAGCCACAAAAAGACATGACCCTCTCTCACTAGTATCCTTACATACAGATGAGGAACGACACCACTTTGACTGGGACAACACATCCATCCTAGGACAAGCCAAACAGAGACATGCACGAGAATTGCTAGAAGCGTGGCATTCCAACTGGAACTCTAACAACAAACACATTGACTTATATCCCATTTACCACCCCCTGAGAAAAAGATCAGGAAATGACATCACTGCAGGAAATGACATCACCAACCCAAGGAAACCTAAACACGTAAATAGAAAGCAGGCCATGCCACCAGTGCTTCATCCGGAGGCTCACTGATGATGTTATGTAGTATGGTGATGAAACATCTGAAATTGAACCTTCCTGCTCAGTGAGCAAACCTACATTCAGAATCCACTCCATTCTTCCAGTTTCTCTGTCTCTGTTGCATCTGTTCCACTTTCCATCATGGTGCCTCCAACTTGTCCTTTTGTCTCAACCAAGGATTCCCCCACAGTTTAGTTGAGAGGACCTTCAGCCATCTCCAACCCATTTCTTTCACTTTTGCTCTCACCCCTTCCTCTTCCTTTGCCCTCACTTTCCACATCGCTAGTTTTCACATTCAAAACAGCAAAAGAATTTTCAAAACGATAGCACCACTAAACACATCTTCCCAGGCCGTTCCAGGCTGTGCACTCAGAGCATGCGCAGATCAACTGGCAGAGGTCCTCTTGGATATCTTCAACCTCTCCCTGCAGCAGGCCACTGTCCCTGCCTGTTTCAAGAGAGCCAATATCATCCCTGTGCCTAAGGCGGCTCATGCAGCATGTCTCAATGACTACCACCCAGTGACCCTAACTTCGGTGGTCATGAAGTGCTTTGAAAGGCTGGTCATGGCATTAATCAACTCCAGCCTCCTCACTACTTTTGACCCACTCCAATTTATATATCAGACCAACAGATCCATGTTAGATGCCATATCACTTGCTCTCCCTAGAATATCTTGACACCAAGAACAGCTACGTAAGAATCCTACTCATTCACTACAACCCTATTATCCCTTCAAGACTGATTACTAAACTTAGTGCCCTCAGCCTAAACTGTACTAAACTTTATAATCTCTGCAACTGGATCCTCAGTTTCCTGACCCACAGGCCACAATCAGTGAAGACGAGAGACAATATTTCATTGTCACTTACACTCAACACTGGACCCCTAGGGGTGCATACTCAGCCCCCCACTGTATTCACTGGATACCCATGAGTGCATTGCCAAATATCAGACTAAAAATGTGTTGCTGGAAGAGCGCAGCAGGTCAGGCAGCATCCAGGGAACAGGAGAATCGACGTTTCGGGCATAAGCCCTTCTTCACGAATGAGGAAAGTTTGTCCAGCAGGCTAATTCCTGAAGAAGGGCTTATGCCCGAAACATCGATTCTCCGGTTCCCTGGATGTTGCCTGACCTGCTGCGCTCTTCCAGCAACACATTTTCAGCTCTGATCTCCAGCATCTGCAGACCTCACTTTCTCCTCAAATATCAGACTAATGCCATTTTCTGTTCACTGATGACACCAGCATAGTCGGTCGAATCTCAGATGGCAACGAAACAGACTACAGGCAGGACGTTGAAGACGTGGAAAATGATATTCTGAGAACAACCTAGCTCTCAATGCTGGCAAAACTCATTATTGACTTTTGGTGGGATGTTACTCATGCCCCCCTACACATTAACAGGACAGAGGTGGAACGAGTGGAGAGTGTCAAGTTCCTGGGGGTGGTCATCCACAACAAGCTTTCATGTGGACGCACTGATTACAAAGGCCCTGCAACGTCTCTTCTTCCTCAGGCAGCTGAGGAAATTTGGGATGACGGTGAATACCCTTGCCAACTTTTATAGGTGCGCCATCGAGAGCATTCTGGATGTATCACTACCTGGTATGGCAACTGTACCATTCAAGATCGGAGACGGTTACAGAGAGTGGTGAATTCAGCCTGGACAATCACAAAGGCCAATCTCCCATCTGTAGAATCCATCTACCACTGTCATGGAAAGGCCGCCAGCATTCTCAAAGATTCGTCCCACCCTGGCAATGTTTTTCTACAACCTCTACCATCAGAGAAGGTACAGAAGCCTGAACACATGCGCCAGCCGATTTCAAAACAGTTTCTACCCTACTGTTTTTAGAATACTGAATGGACTCTCAAACTGTTAACATTTGCCTGTACCTCTGTTTTTGTTTTTGCTGCTGTTTACCTATTATTTACTTATCTATGCTACTTTACTCTGTGATCTGCCTGTATTGCTCACAAGACAAAACTTTTCACGGTGCCTTGGTACACATGACAATAAGTTCAATTCAATTCCCCTCCCATAGTAGCATTTTGCAGAGACCATTCCCTCTGTCACTCCTTAACGCTTTCTCAAGTCTCTGATGGCTCCCACCTTTACAATTGCAGAATGTATAAGACTTGATCATTCATCTCTTCCCTTCCCTTCCTTACTGTGAATGGCCTCAAGCACACTTTACATTGGAAATAGTGGTTTACTTGTATTTCTTTCAATTTAGACTACTTATTTGCTACTTACAGTGTGGTCCCCTTTACATTGTGTTATGAAGGTGTCGGTGTGTACTGTACCTTTAAGAGAGAGAGGAAGCTAGCAAGGACTGACTGAAAACACAGTGTCCTGAACAATTTAAAAATGTACATTATGATTCACACATGTATTGGGACATAATTTTACACCACAGACACTGAAGCTGACCTAGAGAAAAATCTACAGAGGAAACTCTACAAAGGAGAATTGACAATGCTGACTGGTTTTGAAATGTGATTATATTTTTAAAATCTTAATTTTTTTTCATTGGATCAGTGTTGTAGAGTGGGAGATAAGTGATAGGTTTAAGATAAAGGAGTTGTAAATAGTTGTTTAATGTTCTCTTTTGGACTTAAAGAATAAATTGTTAATTTTTATGGTAAATTGTAAAATCTGGGATAGTTGTTTGCCTCTTGAAATTTAATAGATTGTGGTGTGAGATGAGCTTCTCTGTGTTGGGTTTAAATTAGCAAAGGGGTTTACCTTGCGTCATAACAATTGGCAAGATCAAATGGAAATGAGGTGACCACTTAGTGGAACACCTCTGTTCGGTTTGTAAGAAAGACTCTTACCTTCCACCTTAACTTGCTTATCATCTCAACACACCAACTTGCTTCCTTGGCGTTTGCAGTGTTCCAGTGAACCCCAGTGCAGGTTGGACGAACAGTACCTCATTTTCTGTGTAGGTATTTCACAGCCTTTGGGACTCAATATTAAAGTTCAACAATGTCTGACCATGAAGACACTCTACTATGTCTTGTTTGCATGGGTTTACTTAGCAAAGCAAATAAATTTTCAACTTTATGCAGCTATCATTAACACCTATTTTGCATTGTGGTGTCACTCCTTTACTGTCATTAACATTCCCTTTGTCTTTTGCACTGGGTACCCTTCTACTCACTCCTCCTTTCCCTTTACAGATGACATGCACAGTGTAATTCTCCAGCCCTCTGCAGTTCTGAAGGAGAGTCATCAGATTTGAAGCACTAACTCTGTTTCTCTCTCCAAAGATGCTGCCAGACTTAGAGTTTCACAAGCACTTTTCACATATAGACCTCAGTTCCATCACTTTAGCCACAGACGCACAGTGTCAAGACAGGGATGAGAGACTTTAATCTCACTCCAGATGCATCACCCTTTCAATAGACACAAGGAGGAAAAGATGGGAAACCTCGCAGCCTTCAAAAAAAATATGTAGAGCATTTGAAATGTTGCAACACTCAAGACTATGGGCTAAGTGTTGGGAAGTGGGATTAGTGTAGATAGGTTGGTGTAGACACAAGAGGCTGAAGGGCCTCTTCTGTGCTGTATTACTCAATGACTGTTGATAACGCTGTGTGATATACTTGAGAAGCTTCTACTCAGGACAATCCAGAAGTTCCCATACCTCTACCACCCCCATGTCTGTGCTCCCAAAGCCTATAGCAAAACAAACCAAGGATGGTTTGCCTGCATCTAGGCAGGAGGCTCAGCAAACCTGGACCCTTAGACTCAAAGGCACCAGGGCCAACCACCCAAGTTTTCTATATCCCCAATGCAAACCACAATGGTGCGATGGTTGGGCCTGAACGGATGGTAAAACTTTGTAAATAACCTATCAATTTTGTTTATATATTTTCAGTTGCACTGTTAAAATGTCTGTAGAATAATTTTAGCTGTTGAACCTGGTTAAGCTAACTCTATGCAAGAAATAGTGAGGACTGCAGATGCTGGAGATCAGAGCTGAAAATGTGTTGCTGGAAAAGCACAGCACGTCAGGCAGCATCCAAGGAGCAGGAGAATCGACGTTTCGGGCATGAGCCCTTCTTCAGGATTCCTGAAGAAGGGCTCAGGCCGAAACGTCGATTCTCCTGCTTCTTGTATCTGCCTGACGTGCTGTGCTTTTCCAGCAACACATTTTCAGCTCCATGCAAGAGATGTAAAGAGTTGCAATTGCAAAGCATTGCTCATTTCTCACAAGCAACTGACTCCTTGTCTGGAGGTAGTCTCAGATGTTACAATCCTTGGGAAAAGTC
>NC_057714.1:20052464-20106817 GCF_004010195.1 Chiloscyllium plagiosum | reverse complement strand
AAGATGAGAGGGGAAAGATTTTTAAAAAGGACCTAAGTGGCAACCTTTTCATCCAGAGCATGATGCATTTATGGAGTAAGCTGGTGGAGACTGGTACAACTACAACATTTAAAAGGAATCTGGATGGTTACGTGAATAAGAACGGTTTAGAGATATGGACTAAATGCTGGCAAATAGATAGGTTCTTGATTGTCAAGGGGGTCATAGGTTACAGGGAGAAAGCAGGAGAATGGGGTTGAGAAACTTATCAGCCATGATTTGAATGGCGGAGCAGGTTTGATGGGCCAAATGGTCTAATTTCTGCTCCTATGTCATATGGTCTAAATACTACACTTGGTGACACCAAAACCCATGCACATTATCAACAATATCTCTTGTAAATATATGTGTAAGTATTTACAAATATCAATTAAAGATAATATTTTAATATAGCATTAAATTGAGCCATAGAATAAATTATAAAACAAAAGAGAACTTTTATTTTCATTTACACAAATCACTTTAATATTATATGCATGTGTGTGTGCATGCGTAGTTGGAAATAATCAGTATTTTAGTTTTTAAAAAGTAATAAGTATTTTAATAAACCAGTGTATTCTGATAATATTATTTTGTAGTGGTCATACAAATAAAGTGTGAAACGAAGTAAAACTTTTCAAATTTAATGATCTTCATATTGTCCACTTACGTGCGAGCATGTGAGCAGTGTATTGGTGACAGTAAATAGATTCTTATTGAAATTGAAGCATTTGAGGTAGGAGAATGGCATTAAGATATTCATTCAGACAGCCGGTACAGATAGGATCAGCCAAATGGCCTCCTTCTATGCCATAACACTTCTGTGACTGAGTTTTCACCCTATCTGCAGTTGACCCCTAACACAGTGACCATTCCTTCATTCCTCCATTTTAATGAAGCCCAATCTTAGACTTGGGTTTCTAGGATTCCATGAACCTAACCCTGACCACTACTGACTAAACCCCTTGACTAACAGTTGCACACCCACCCTGACTGACTTGTTAGGACACCCTTGACTGAGCATAGCTCGCCCCTCAGACTGATCGCTTCATAACACGTCCACTAATCTGGCTGTAATCCCTGGACTACGTTTACATGACCTTGTTGATTGACCATGGCCCATACTGTGAGGGTATGGTTTCCAGATGTCTGACTATCAAATGGCCAATGCCTTGGCCTAGAATAGGTCAAGCCCCTTGACTGATTGTGGAGTACCCTTCATCCCATTAAAGGATGTTCCTCTTTGGCTACCACATATTGCCATTTGCTTGAAATACATGCAGTGTGTCTGTTATATATCCTGCTAGCACATGCTGGAGCTGTGACATTGACACTGATGAAGGGCTTTTGCCCGAAACGTTGATTTTCCTGCTCCTCAGATGTTGCCTGACCTGCTGTGCTTTTCCAGCACCACTCTGATCTGAGCATTGCAATACAATGTACAGTATAATGACAAGTCCCATCTACTTGATTGATAGGTTGACTGTTCTGTGCTCCTCACCATCACAAACTGGTTCCCTTTCTCTGTGCTATAAAAACTATACAAACCACAAGAGGATGGCAGTTTGTAACTTAGTGCTAATATCAGTGTGTGGTAAAGTAATGTGAAGCATAAAGAGATTAGCAGATTCCAAGCAAGTACTTAAAGAGAGCATAAAGAAAGCAAGGTAAGGTCTAGAAGATGCATGTTGCCCATATAAGTTTAAAAGCATCCTGTAGATGCATAATATGTGTGGCTATCCCTTTGCACAAAGCAACCTAACGGAAGCATGCAAGTTGTAGGGGGCCATCAGCTCCAAAGCACTGAAGGTCTGAAGTGGTTTAGTTGGTCTGAGAACCCAATGATGAAGTATGAGGTGATTTGATGATGCACACAAGCATGGATGAAGGATTGAGGAAGATGATGGCCATGGAATATGCAGGGATAATATGCAGAAGCTATAGTTGCACAATGTCCAGGACAAGCATGTGGTGTGCACAGCTTCCAGATACCACCTCTGTTTTACCTGTTGGGTATTTATGCTGCCTAGTTTTTTGTGGAAGGAAAGGCATTTTGGAGGTGAGATGTAATCGGGTAAATTGGGGCTTTAATGATATACATGGAAACAACGTAGTTGCTACATAAGACTGAGTTTCTGAAGTTGGCATAGAAGGCTTCAGAAAAATCAGGAAGAATTTTGTAAATGGTGAGAAATTGATTTTCATACATATGTTGTCACCGTAGTCACCAATACTCATGCCACAATGTGGAGGAAAAGATTCTGCCCTAATTGCTGAAATACTAATTCTCTGCACCTATCTGGAAACTATTTTACAATTCATATGATTCCAAAGAATTGAATTGAAAGTTTTTTTTTGTGCTGTGGCTCTGTAATCCAGTTTCTAGAGGGTTAGAATTAGAACCCCTCAGTGTGGAAACAGGCCATTTAGCCCAACAAGTCCACACCGACCCTCCGAAGAGTAACCCAGCCTGACCCATTTCCTCTAACCTATTACTCAAATTTACCATTGACTAATGCACTCAACCTGCACATTCGTGAACATTCTGGGCAATTCAGCAAGGCCAATTCACCTAACCTGCACATCTTTAAATTGAGGGAGGAAACCAGAGCACCCAAAAGAAACCCACGCAGACAATATGCAAACTCTACACAGACAGTCGCCTGAGGCTGGAATCAAACCCAGGTCCCTTGCGCTGTGAGGCAGCAGTGTTAACCACTGTGCCACCCCTTGGTTAGGCAGATGGATAGGCATTTGGATGAATTGTGTGAACATAGATAACTGGAGAGTAATACTCTTGAGTTTAATGAGTTGTTGACAGAGGAGATGAAGCTTTGCTTTTAGCTCCCTGTTAGCAGTCACTAACCACATGTGGCTAATTGTATTTCTGAATAGTAAATAAAAATGAGTAACACACAGTTGTTGAACATGCAATCTCAATACCCATTAGCGCAACATATGAACATGCAAAAGCTATTTTTAAATAAACTTGTTTTTGAGTTTTTTAAAAATCTCAAAGCTTTTTGCAGGTGATGAGATCTTGAGATGCACTGGGTAGTATCCTGGCTTCTAAGCTAAAAACTCTGGTTACAAATCCACTTCTGTTATTTGATGAGTGCGGAAGGTGCATTCATGATGTGGCCAAATCTTTTTATCCTTCCAATATGCCTATGCTTATGGCAGGCACAAAGAATGGGAGAGTCCCCGGTCAGTTGCATAAGACGTAGGATAGAGGTAGACCTTCAGCCCATCATGTTGACCACCATTCAATGAGATTAAAACCCATATGATGGTAGTGAGATAATTAACTCCACTGTCCTGCCATTTACCCATAACTTTTGATCCTTTTCTAATGTGCCTCCAGGGCAGGTGGAGTTTGCACCCACACCACCTAGCCCAGAGGTTAAGACACTATCACTTCACCAGAGGACCTTTGGGGGCATACACATATATATGTCTTTTAATAAGTGCAAAGTTCTGCAGACACTGATGATCTTAAAAACAAACAGAACTGTTAGAGAAACTCAGAAGTCTGACAGCAACTTTGGAGAGAGAAACAGAGTTTATGTTTTAAGTTCAATTTGACCCCTCTTTGGACTGTTTTGTTGATAAAATGTTATGACACAGGACAGAGTACATGAGTGTTCCTTATTACTTGTGGCTTCTTTAATTTCTTGGTTACTAAGGACTAGTAGTTGTTTCTTAAATAAAGGTGTACATACCAAGTATATCATTTCACATTGTGTGAATTTTCGACGAATAGCCCATGTACCTAAAAGTATCAACATAGCTAAGGGTTAGTCAGCAATTTATATTGGACAAAAGTAGTCTATCGCTGCTACATTAACCTGGAGAGTGATTGATACTGACATTGTTTAGTGAAATGGAAATGTTTCTTTCAGACCAGCATCCATCAATGTGATGTACAGGGAGGTTACGGTAGAGAAATACAAAGATTTCTTCTTCTGGTTGTTCCTGAAAAGGAGGATGCTTGCCATACAGCACAGCCAGTAACAAGAGCGTGCATGTGGAGTCTTTCAATATTGGAAGACTGCAGCTACCCCACAACGGACCAGGAGACTCTTCCACTCCTTGTGTTTGCCATAGGCAGAGGCATATTGGAAAGCTTTGCAGATTTGGCCACACAAATGCACCATCCATGCTCATTATACCCTAGAACTGGGCTTATACCCAGAATTTATAGCTTAGAAGGCGACATACTACTTGCTGCATCTCAATACCTCCTCCCCTATAAAATTATTTATGTAATTTAAAACAATAACACATTCGCTGAGCTTTAGATTTGCATAAATTCTTGACAGATGATGACTGCTACTCTCACACGAACACACATAAAAGGCATGCAACAGCTTTCTTTAATCACAAAAGCAAGTGCACATTAATATATGTGAGCATAATAAAGTAGAATAATGAGCCCAGATGACCCAGAAAAACCTAGCAAAATATCAAGGAAGGTAAAGAATTAAGCATTCAATAACAATGTAACATACTGTGGAAAAGAAAATGGGTTGCGGTTTTGAAAATATGGTCAAAGAATTTCAAAGCGTATGTGTCACTGAGACGTTGAGCTTGATTTAATTGGCATAAGTGCTTCTAAGGACAATGATAGCAAGGCTGAACATTTGAAAATGACAACAAGCAAAATTCAGCAAAGACACTTTATTTAAACATAGCATAATTCATTGAGGAATATGACAATTCCTCCATTTTTGAGCAATATTTTGTGAGACATGGTTAAGATTTAAGACTCAAATAAAAGTAAAACATTGCAGATTCTGGCAAGATGAAATAAAACTGAAAGTGCTGGAGAAGCTCTGTAGGTCTGGTGAGATAAAAAGAAAACAGTTAGAAATACTGGGACTTGAAATGTTAGCATCATTTATCTGTCCACAGAAGTCATAAGACTTGCAGGGTTTCTCCAAGGCTTCCTGCTTTTATTTGAGTTGTAAGACTGTCTGAATTTGTAGAATGAATTTTCCTTGGAGTAACTGGCCTGCATCTTTTATGTCAATGGTTTTGTTGGTACAATGAATATTTCAGAATCAGTCGCAATCATACAGCATGGAAACAGGCTCTTTGGTCCGATTAGTCCATGCTGATTATGTTCCCAAATTAACGTGGTCCCACCTTCCACAAACCTTTCCTGAACATGTACTTATCCAAATGTCTTTTAAATATTGTAATTGTACCTGCATCCATCACTTCCTCTGGCAGTTCATTCCATACATTAACTCACTATTCTTATATAAAAATGTTGCCCCTCATGTCCTTTTTAAATCCTTCTCCTCTCATCTTAAAAATCTGCCTCTTAGGTTTGAACTTCGAAAAAGACCTTATCTATGTCCCTCATGATTTTAAAAACCTCTATAAAGTCACCTCTCAATCTCCAACGCTTGAGTGGAAAAAGTCTCAGCCTATCCAGCCTATTTTTAAGGACACAGTATACTCAGGAATCATTGAAATTTATCACTGATGCTAATTGATAGTGTTTCAGACTACCTTTATGATTTTGCCAGGAAGCTCTCTAAAATATAAGCATTGTTCTGTTGCTGTGACTGCTCTTTAATATACATGATAAACGATATGTAACCAAAAAACTATGCAAGCATGTGAAAGAGAATAACAGTAGGCTATTCAGCGTCTCAAGCCCAATGTGCCATTCAATAAAATCATGGCTAATCTGCTTACTACCTCAAATTTGCAATCTTGCCTAACCCTGATTGATCTCCTTACTTCAGAAGAATCTATCTATTTCTGTATTAAAATATTCAAGGATTCTGCTTCCACCATCTTTTCAGGAAGAAAGTTCCAAAAACTCACTACCCTCTGAAAATTTTTTTTTGTCTAATTTCAGTTTTAAATTGGTGACCCCTTATAGTTAACCAGTGACTCCTAGTTCCAGGTTCTTCAAGAAGAGGAAACATTCTCTTCACATCAAAACACCTTACATGTTTCACTCAATTATTTCTATATTTCAGACAATGCTAGTCAAACACTATTTGACAGAAGAGGTGGTAGTAACTGTCCTCTTTATTTTTCCTCCTGTTATCTCATTCAAGACCAATAGCTGATAGCTTCCCTTGCTGCATGTTTGAGGTCAGGAAAGCAGCATATAAAGGAAAACAGAAACTCGGGAATTACTCCCAAAGGTATAATCAATCAATCCTAAGGAGCTGAAGTAACAAATCAAATACCCATGTTGATCACGAGATGTGGGGAATGTATTTTCAAATGTATTCTCTTATGTGCCAAATTAAAAAATCCAAAAGAATAGGAATTGCATTTGCGGAAATTTATCCAAAATTGAGATCAGGGTTTTCTATTCAGTTCTGATCTTCTTACTCATCCTTTAAGAACAAGAACAAGAAGACAATGAAACTGACAAAAATCTAATCCGTTTATAAAAGGCTTTAAAGTGCATCTATATTAGAAACTTTTGCAAGTTGACGAATGTCCAAGGATAGAATTTTGAACGAAGCCTATTTACGTTAGCCGGTGGTTAATGTTTGTTAAATCTTTTGTATTTTGTGCTCCCTTTGTGCCTGCTTAAGGGTGAATTGCTGAGTCCTTGTCGATGTGATGGTTCAGTCCGCTACTCTCACCAACCATGCCTTTTGAAGTGGATTAGTGAAAGAGGGTCGTGGAGCTGTGAGATTTGCTGTTACAGATACCATGTTGTGGCAATACGAATGAAAAGACCATGTCAGGTAAACAGTCATCTTGTGAAGAACTAATTAATATAGGCCACTTCAATCACTGGCTGATTTATCTGTATCTCAGGAAGGCTTTTATGTTAAGTGACAATGTTAGACATTGCTTATGCTAATTAGTTCTACTTATACACCTGTACTATCCAGTGACGTTTATTTGGAAGATTCACCTGAAGGCTGTGCTCACAATGGTGGACTATCTAACGTATTGAGATTAAGTCTGCAGTTTGTGCATCAAATGGTTACACAGGCTCAAACTAAAATATTCTTATACTCTCTAGAAGGGTAAGATCTGAGCATGAGAATGTGACTGTTGAACAATAAAAACGTGAGTCAAATAGCAAAGTGTACTCTGTTCTGATAGACTGCGATAGTTCTGTTCCTGTGTGATCCCGCGTTATAAGAAAATTGTGTGATGGCAGTCATCATTTAAACTAATGGGATTGAAATCTAGATATAGCCAATATAGGTAAGAAAATATTGCATTCTACAAATAATGGTCGAAATTCTTCAATCACATTATAGCCAGTTTGCATTGAAGAAGCACAAGTTATAGCAGAGCTAACTGTATTTACCAATGTTGTTTTTCTCCCTAATGTAATTATAGCTTATTTTAAAATAACAAGTAATGACTTAGATAGAGAATGAAAGAGACCATTCTGAGTTAAAACTATATTGTCTCACATTCGTATTAAAGCATCTGAATAGACTCATGGAACAAATAACAAAGAACAATACTGCACAGTATCAGGGCCTTCGGCCCTCCAAGCCTGCGCTGACACATTTGCCCTTCCATACTAAAACTGTCTTCACTCAGAGGTTTTGTATCCCTATATTCCCTTACTATTCCTGTATTCATCCAGGTGCTTTCTGAATGCTGCTATTGTGTCTGCTTCCACCACCTCTGGCAGCATGTTCCAGTCACTCACCGCCCTATGTATGAAGAACTTGCCTTGCGCATCTCTTTTAAACTTCACTCTACCCTGCACCTTGAACCTGTGTACCTAATTGAACCCTCCATGGGAAAAAGCCCCATATTTTCCACTCTATCCTTGTCAGTCACAATCATATAAATTTCTCTCAGGCCGCCCCCTCAACCTCCTGCATTGCAGTGATAACAAACCTAGTCTATCCAACCTTTCTTCATAGCTAAAATTTTCCCTACCAAGCAACATCCTGGTAAATCTTTTCTGTACCCTCTCCAAAGCATTCACATTATCCTGGTAATGTGGTAACCAGAATTCCATGCAATATTCCAAGTGTGGCCCAACTAAAGTTCTATAAAGCTGCAGCATAACATGCCTGGCCTTCTGTCCAATGCTTTTTCCAATGAAAGCAAGAATGCCATAGGCCGTTTTAATACTCTATCTACCTGCACTGCCACCTTCAGTGACCTTTGTTTATGTATTCATGTGATGTAGACATGACTGTCTCGGCCTACATTAATTGCTGAGTGCTAATTGCCATTGAGAAAGTGGCAGTGAACTGCCTACTTGAAGCTCTTCAGTCCATTTATTGTAATATAACCACAGTACTCATATATGAACTTACAAAATAGGAGAACAGAACCAGACCATTTGGCCCAAAAGCTTGATTTACCATTCAGTCAGAGCAAGTGCAAACTATATGTGTTTCCAGCTACTGCTGGTAATCCCCTCACTCTTCTAAATTCCGGTGGAAATAGGTGCAGCTTGTCTGACCTAAACTCATAAGCCAACCTGTTCATTCCATGTATCAATCAAGTAAACTGTCTTTGAGCCATCTCCAATACATTTACATCCTTCCTTAAATGATGAGACCAAAGCTGCACATAACATTCAAGAAGTGGTCTTACCATGCCCTGTGTAACTGAAACATAACATTGCTACTTTTATATTTAATTCAGCTCATCTTTGTTATTTATTTATGGGATGTGATCATTGCTGGCCAGGCAAGCATTTACTGCCTGGTTGGCCTTGATAAGGTGGTGGTAAGCTACCTTCTTGAACCAATGCAGTGTATGTGCTATAGATAGACCAACAAGGCAGTTAGGGAGGGAGTTCCAGGATTTTGATCCAACGATATTGAAGGAATGGCTATATATTTCCAAGTCTAGATGGTGAATGGCTTGGAGGGGAACCTACAGGTGGCGATGTTTCCATATATCTGCTGCTGCTGTTGTCCTACGTGGTAGTATTTATGGATTTGGAAGAAATTGTCTAAGGAGTATCAGTGAATTTCCACAGTGCATCTTGTAGATGGTGCACAATGCTATAATAGAACATTGGTAGTGGAGGGAGTGGATGTTGTGTAAGTCAAATGAACTGTGTTTGAGCTGCACTTGTCCAGGCAAGTGGGGAATATTCCATCAGATTTGTACCTTGTAGATGGTGAAAAAGTTCTTGGGAGTCATGAAGCAAGTTACTAGGATTTCCAAACCCTATCCTGCTGTTGTAGCCACTGCATTTATATGACCAAACCAGTTCAGTTTCTTATCAAATGTAACCCCACAGAATGTAGATGGTGGGGGATTCAGCGACTGTAATTAGATTAGATTAGATTCCCTACAGTGTGGAAACAGGCCCATCGGCCCAACCAGTCCACATCGACCCTCCAAAGAGTAACCCAACCCTACCCATTTCTCCCTGACTAATGCACCTAGCACAATGGACAATTTAGCATGGCCAATTCACCTATCCTGCACATCTTTGGACAGTGGGAGGAAACCAGAGCACCCAGGGGAAATCCATGCAGACACGGGGAGAATGTGCAAACTCCACACAGACAGTAGCCCAAGGCTGGAATCAAACCTGGGACCCTGGTGCTGTGAGGCAGCAGTGCTAACCACTGAGCCACTGTGCCACCCCAAAAAATCCAAAGCAGCGAAGGTATGGGTTGCCAGAATACTGTGATCACTGACAGTAGTGGGATTGAATGTGGAGGACGATGGTTAGATTCTCTCTTGTTGGAGGTAGCTGCCTGGTGATTGCGTGTCATGAATGTTAGTTGCTCCTTCCCAGCCTGAATATTGCCTAGCTCTTGTTGCATTTGCTCATGTTCTGCTTCAGTATTGGAGGAGTTCTAAATGATGCTGAACATGGTGCAATCATCAGCAATCATCCCCATTTCATATGCAGGAAAGATAAGTAATGAATTGATGGTCGGCTACAGGACACTAGTCAAAAATTGTAGCACTGAAAAAGCACAGCAGGTCAGGCAGCGTCTGAGGAGCAGGGAAGTCCATGTTTTGGGCAGAAGCACTTCAACAGGGATGTCTAGATTCTGTCTACATTCCTGGTGAAGTGCTTATGCCGGAAATGTCAACTGTCCTGCTCCTCGGATGCTGCCTGACCTGTTGTGCTTTTCCAGCGCCATACATTTTGACTCTGATCTCCAGCATCTGCAATCCTCACTTTCACCTACAGGACAGTAACCTGAGGAACTAAGTGAGAGATGTCATGGAGCTGAGATGGCTGACTTCCAACAACTACAACCATTTTCCTTTGTGCCAGATGTGAATCCAAGCAGCACAGAGTTTTTGTCCTGATTCCCATTGACTCCAGTTTTGCCAGGCCTTCTTGATACCACGCTCATTCAAATGTTGCCTTGATGTCGAGAGCAGTCACTGTCACCTCACCTTTGGAATTCAACTCTCTTGTCCATGTTTGGGGCTATGTTTGTAATGAGGAGAGTCACTGAATGGCCCTGACACAACTCAGATAGGATGTCCGTGAGCAGATTATTGCTAAGCAAGTGCTGTTTGACCGTACTGTTGATGACACCATCCACCATGTGATGATTGAGAGTAGACTGATGCAGCATTAAATAGCCAGGTTGGAATAGAGTCATAGAGATATACAGCATGGAAACAGACCCTTCGGTCCAACCCGTCCATGCCGACCAGATATCCCAACCCAATCTAGTCCCACCTGCCAGCACCCACCCCTTATCTCTCCAAACCCTTCCTATTCATATACCCATCCAAATGCCTCTTAAATGTTGCAATTGTAC
The DNA here is from genome assembly GCF_004010195.1 of Chiloscyllium plagiosum. Classification (NCBI taxonomy): domain Eukaryota; kingdom Metazoa; phylum Chordata; class Chondrichthyes; order Orectolobiformes; family Hemiscylliidae; genus Chiloscyllium; species Chiloscyllium plagiosum. The sequence goes on along the minus strand of NC_057714.1, from coordinate 20,096,078 downwards.
TAGCCTCCACCACTTCCTCTGGCAGCTCATTCCATACACATACCACCTTCAGTGTGAAAAAGTTGCCCCTTAGGTCTCTTTTATATCTTTCCCCTCTCACCCTAAACATATGCCCTCTTGTTCTGGACTCCCCCGCCCCAGGGAAAAGACTTGGTGTATTTATCCCTCATGCCCCTCATGATTTTATAAACCTCTATAAGGTCACCCCTCAGCCTCTGACGCTCCAGGGAAAACAGCCCTAGCCTATTCAATCTCTCCTTGTAACTTAAATCCTCCAACCCTAGTCCTGCTTTTTATATTCAAGAAGCATCTTCTCAATTTTTCACATCGTCAGATAAATGCTCATGGTGAAGCTGGCCTGAAACAGCTTGCAGAGGGCTATGGAAAGTTCTAGAGCACATGGCTTCAGTACTATTGCTTGAATGTTGTCAGAGCCCGTAGTCTTCGCAGCATCAAATGTCTCCAGCTGTTTCTCGATATTACATGGAGTGAGTTGATTTGCCCAAAGACTTGAACCTGTGATGCTGGTAACCTCTAAAGGAGGCCAAGATGAATCATCACCTTGGCACTTCTGGTCGACGATTGTTGCTAAAGCATCAGCTTTAATGTTTACACTGATGTCATGGGCTCCCCTGTCATTGGAAATGGAGATGTTTGTGGAACCACCTCCTCTAGGCGCTTGTTTAGTTATCCACCGCCATTCATAAATGAATGTGGAACGACTGCAAAGTTCTTGGATCTCATTTCCTTCTTGTGGAATTGCTTAGCCCTTTCTATCACTGTGGTTTCTGCTGTTGGACATGCACGGAGTCCTGCTTTGTAATTTCATTTGATTGACATCTTATTTTCACGCATGCTTGGTACTGCTCTCAGCATGCCCACCTGCACTTCTCATTGAAGCAGGGTTGATCCCTTGGCTTAATGATAATGGTGGAATGGGTGATATGCCAGGCCATGAAGCTGTAGATTGTCCTTTCAGACTTAGTGTTGCCAAGTCACTATTGGTGGTGGTCATTATTAAAACTGTATTGATTTTTCCCTAAGTGCTCCAGTATATTCTCCTTACTGCAACACCTTCAAGCTAACTGATCTAAGTTTTCTGCATCCCTTCTTTTTTTGAATATATTTTATACTTACCTTTTTGGCAGCCCCCAGTGGTATGATCCCTTCCTTAATTAACTGCTATTGTATATCTATTAATCTATCCCCTGGCCTAGTATGCCAGTCCACTTTAGCTATCTCAGCTTTCATGCCCATGTAGTTGCCCTTATTCAAGTTTGAAGTACTAGACTTCAGGAATCCTGAAGAAGGGCTTATGCCCAAAACATCGATTCTCCTGTTCCTTGGATGCTGCCTGACCTGCTGCGCTTTTCCAGCAACACATTTTCAGCTCTGATCTCCAGCATCTGCAGTCCTCACTTTCTCCTTGTACTAGACGTAGACCCAAATTTCAGGATTCTGACATAACAACATGGAGGAAATGGTAATATATTTAAGTCAAAGTCCAAAGGAGTGCAGGCGAAGTGGATTGGCCATGGGAAATAAAAGGTTACAGGGATAGGGTAGGGAGGTGGGTCTGGGTGGGATGCTGTTCGGAAGATGTATGTGGATTTCATGGGCTCAAGGGATTCTACAATTCTAAGTCAGCGGGGGAATTGCAGATGGTAGTGTTTCCATCTATGTGCTGCCCTTTGTCCTTCTAGGTGGTAAAGGTTTGGATGTTGCTCTCTAAGGGGCCTTGCTAATTTGTTGCAATGCATCTTGTAGACCGTACACATTGTCACTCCAGGGTGCTTATTTAAGGTGAGAATGTTGACGTTGTTAGATTGGGTACCAGTCAAGCAGGCTGCTTTGCCCTGGATACTGCTTAATTCCTTGAGTGACGTTGGAGTTGCTCTTAAGCTGGGCATTTGGAGATTATTCATTACATTTCTGATTTATAACTTAGTGGACAGGATTTGGGGAGTCGGGAGGTGAGCTACTTATTGCAGAATTCCCAGATTCTGATCTGTATTTGTAATCACATTATTTATGTGGCTGTTCCAGTTGTGTTTTTGGTCAATGATACTGACCAGGATGTTGGTACTGATGCTTCCCTCCCCAATGGTAATGCCATTGAATATAAAGGGATGATGGCTGGACTATCTCTTGTTGGAATTGGTCAATGCCGGCATGTGTAGCAAGAATTTATTTGCCGCTTATCAGCCCAAGCCTAAATATTGTCCAGATCTTGTTGCATTTAGGCACAAACTACTTTAATATCTGAGAAGTTGTAAAGGGATTGAATATGATGCAATCATCAGTGACTATTCCCATCTTTGACCTTTGTCTCATGAGCCATCCTGTCTTATAATCTCATTGATAATATATTGAAGTGATCTGAACATTGAGGGCCACTTGCTATCCTATCCTACCTGTTTTTTCTTGATCCTGATATTCCTGGCCTATTATTATCCTAATGTTTTCCTGTAGGGAACTTAACTAGGTCTTCAAGTCTGCTGTATCAAGGGTCACCATCCCTAATGCATGGCCTGCTCCCACTAATTCTAAGAACCCTCTCTTCCTCCTGTTTCTTTCCGATGTAAATTCACTATGACCTAAGTAGTCTTCAGAATAGGTGGTCAAAGAGCTGCCAGGTCATGTTATCACACCAAGATTGCACCTATATGTCTGTCAGGCTATACACCACCTTTCATTTCTACATCCTGCCGCTCGAGTAACTATCTCTTCAGTTTCGTCTAAAACTAATCGCCTCAGGCGACTGACTGTGTGGAGTTTGCACGTTCTCCCCGTGTCTGCGTGGGTTTCCTCCGGGTGCTCCGGTTTCCTCCCACAGTCCAAAGATGTGCAGGGTCAGGTGAATTGGCCATACTAAATTGCCCGTAGTGTTAGGTAAGGGGTAAATGTAGGGGTATGGGTGGGTTTCGCTTCGGCGGGTCGGTGTGGACTTGTTGGGCCGAAGGGCCTGTTTCCACACTGTAATCTAATCTAATCTAATCTAATCCTACTCCCCTTGTATCTCTCTCAGATTCTCTCTACTATAGCTTTGAGGTGGGTCCAGGGGTCGTGATAGTGATAGTTGGTGGGCCATCACTGTATAACATGTGTGGTCCCGGCCCATGGCCCCTAGCCAAGTCATTCCCATCCGCCCTGGGTGCATTTGGCTTTATGGAATTGTGGGCTTACACTTTAATTCATATATATAAAGGCCATCTACTCCTCCCCCTCACTCCTTTCAGTTGGGGAGTGGATGTTTCACCCATTGTATTCCTGTTTCTCTCTTTCCTTCATTTTCATTACCATTCCTGAGTCTGAGCAGTCCATCTCACTCCGTAGGAGTTGGGAGAGAATAGCACACATGACAGATGTGTACTTTGCTGGGGTTACTCTGCTCTTGCGATCCCCTGATCTGGATCCCAGAACCAGTCACACACTACGTTTCTCAATTCTGGGGCTATCATTCTTCCAGCAGTCTGATGATAATTAGCCTGCCGCATTCCAAATGAGTTGCATTGGTCAATATGATACCAGCCACTTTTGTTAGGGGCTGTTCGCATCTCATGTACTGATGGACTTGCTTTATCAGTCACTTCATATGATCTTAAACATCTACGGGGTCAGGAAGGATGTTGTTTGATGTACAGGTGTCATTACCTGTTGCCCTTCCTGCAGCTCCATTGGCTTTGTCTCTGAGGTCAAGTGGGCTTTACTTTCCTTCCCATATTATTTGCAGCCACATCTTGAGGCATGTTGTCAACCTATAAAAGGTCATTCCAACAGAGGGAGCTACAATGCTTCTTATTATCATCAGGCTGTGTGGTCATCAGCCAAGTGGTCCAATGTTGCACCATTTTGGCCAGCATATTCTTCAAAGGTTCATCCTTTTGACTATCCCACTGGATTGGGGCCTAGAGTATATGTGGAACCTTTCTTTTATCCCTAGCAGTGTCATGACATTCTGCATCACCAGGGCCATAAAATGCATCTCTTGATTTCATTCAGTACTCCCTTGTAAACCCCAATGTGTAAAAACCTTTTCTAACAGGATGATTTTATCAGCATCGGTTTGAGTGGAAAACCGATTTGGCGAAGGTTTCTACTATCACCAGGATATGCTTACATTCTCCTGTAGTTGTGAGTGGGGAATCCACAAAGTCAATTTGTTACATGTCCAGGGTCCCTCTATAGACCTTGTGTGTCTGAGGGCTCCCTTGTTCACATTTTTGTTAGGGTTGTTTGCAGGAAATATCAGATAATTTTCCAAATGATGTCACACATCCCCTTTCATTCGTAGCAACCAACATACCTCCTTCCACCTCTCCAAGGTGTTTTCCAACCCTCAGTCCCCACATACATCACTGCACTAATAAATCTGTTTCCTTTCCCTCTCTGGTACTACAAATTTCCCTTCACACTGTACCACACCAGTTTTTACATGACCTTTTCCCAGCCATTGCCCCTTGTTTGGTTTAATTGATCTGCCTTTCTCTTTCACTCTGCTAACTTAGCGATAGCTTTCACTTTTACAATCCCATATTCTTTCCCTTTTGCCATTTCAAAGTTGTACCTTAGCAATGAGGTGGACAGTAGGACCATCCCATGTGCTCTCTCCTCCCAAAAGGGGTATTCTGTCAGCCTGTTTACAGCTGTGCATTCTATCTGAATAGATAGTAGATCTTGTGGGGAATTTATCTGGTTGGCTCACTGTATATGCCACTGCTGCCAACTCAGCTGCTTCAGCACTCATGGTCTTTGGTAGTTTGAGGACTATAATATCCACTTCCCATTCTTACTAATCTTCCAATTGATCCCACAACCTGTTTTTTTATTCTCCATCCTGTACAGATGAAGCATCCCCTTGCTGTTCTTCTGTTTCTCTGTCTATCTCTTGCCTTGGGTACTCCCCGTGTTCTCTTTACCAGTATCTCCTCATTTTTTGTTTTGCTACAAATGGTCCCTTGGGATCATTTGTTATCACAACCATGACACCCTGGTAGATTAAATTATTTGCTAACACAGTGGTGCTCTTAACCATCTTTACCTCTTTCTCCCTTGTAATAACAGTATCTATCTAGCAATTCTGTTTTGGCCCATTGTGTCATGATTTATACGTCCATCCAGCAGCATCTGGGTGGACGCATATAAATTGTCAATGGGCTCAACCTTACAAAGAAGGTAAAATGTTGTACTGCCAGTAAATGCCTTTCATGTGCCAGGTACCCCTGCTCTACTGGCATGAGCATGCACAAGGCATAAGCTACTGGTCTCAACTGATTATTGTGGAGTTTGTTTCAGCCACCTCTAAGGAGAATGATTCAGTTGGATTTGGGATTTGTCGGGAAGATTACTCACCAAACCCTGTTTCAAAGCTATTATTGCTTGCATGTGCTTTGGCTTCCATTCCCAGGGGGCATTTTTCTGAAGGTACATCATTAGTGGTGTTGCCTTTGTGGCGAAACCATCAATATGGTCTCTAAAATACCCAATCAAGCCAGAAGTGATCTTAACCCCCTCATATTTGTGGGGATAGCAAGTCCAGCTGCTGTTTCATTTCATTGTCAAGCTCTTTTATTTCCGCCTGGTGTTAGCACCAAACCCTAAGTAACTCACTTCCTGCCTCATTATGAGCCTTTTTTGGATTTACTTTTAACCCAGGCTTCTTTAGTAGTTGTAACAATGTATTCAGGAGCTGATAGTGCTCCTGTTTGGTTCCTGTTTACAGAAGCAAAGCATCAACATATTATATAACGCAGTCTGGCCTAGAGAAATCCTGCAACCCATTGCTTAACCATTAATGAAATCCCGATAGCAAAGATGTCCACATATATTGCTGTCCCTTAACCATGACTGCAAATTTAAACTTGCACTCTTTGGTCAAAGGGATTGACCAAAATTTCTGGCAGCATAAACCACTGTGCAGATTCATTCTGCTTAATAATGTTTTAAGGGTAGTAACCACTATAGATGCTGTTAGGTGTGTTACGTTATTTAGTTTTTGATAATCAGTGACTAACTCCTGCCCAGTTTCTTTACTGGCCAAATGAGTGAATTGTTTGTAAGTGTGACTTGCTTTGACACCCCTTGAGCTACCAGACTTTGCACTACCTTTTCTATATCACCTTCAGCCTTCTTGCGGAATCCATATGCCTTTGGGGCTTTGGATTTTGTTCCTGTAAATACACCTCTCCTTGCATCTGTCCACAGTCATGCTTATGTTTGGCAAATATCTCCTAGTTTTGTTCATTACATCCTCACTCATGTCAGTAGGACTGATCTACATTTCTCCCATTGTACATACTGTCCAACAGGGATTTCAGCAGAAAAGTGTTCCTCACTTATTTCTGGTTTTGCTATATTATACAGTTCACTGGATCAAAGCATCATCTTGCTCTAGCCATGTAATCACTTCCCAGGATATGTTCTTAATTTTCCGGGAATTTTGTTAACCCTATTCGATGCACCAAGTCTACCTCTCCTCTTTATATATTTAAAGGGCTGTATATTTTCTAATTGTCATTGTTTATAATAGGCATGTTCAGGGGGGTGTGCAATCCCTCAGAGTCTCAAAGGAAGGTGATAGGGCAGCCTCCTACCTGACCGTCCACTAAGGGTTTCCCCGTCGTACCCTATTTTGCATCAAACATCCAATATTGGCGAGGCCTGAGACTGTCATTGTAGGTTGGGGCACAACCCACTTGTTGCCTCAATTGATTGCACATTGTTCTGTGGTGTGGGCTAGGGTCCCTCTAGTGGCAAGGATTGGACTTACGTCTAATTCATCCTACCATTCTGGTGGTTTGGACAATCTCTGGCTTAGTGCCGAGCCCCCCGGGGATCGTACCACTTCCACTGGCTGCAAGTGGGCCTATCTGTCTATGCCCATGTCCTCTTCCTACCATTTGATAGGGTGGCAGTTAGGACTGGTCCTTTTCCTTCGTTTCTCCACGCTGACCCTTGATCTCTCAGAGGTGCCATTCGTCCTGTCTGTGTCTCATGTCATCTCATCTCATCCTCTCAAACTCTGACCATTTCCTTCAACACCCACACCACAATCTGTGCATCGTCTGAGGGGTCGAATAGGTCACACATGGATCCACTGGTTGGCAAAATTTGGCTGCACCATTTGACAGTCTGGCTTTGAGATTTAAATGCTCTGGGGTGCTCCCCTTTCCTCCCTTTACATTTTCCACTGGGTCCCCTCTGTTAGCTCCCATAGCTGTCACTGAAGCCTCCATTTAATACTCCACCTCCTGCATTTTATGTCTTGGGCAAAGCTGCAAGTATGGTAGAATGGAGAGCCAACATTAACTAACCTGTGTATGGTTTGCTGCTTGTAGGTAGCTTGGAACAGCTTCTGTGGGTCAACAATCCCCTATACACCTGCCTATATCTCTTAGCTGTTGAACTTCAACTGGGGTGATATGTGTGATATATCAGAGCAAAGGAATAAAAATAATAGATTACATTGCTCAGTGCAGTCCATTGACCACTAGTGGAAAGGATGTAGAGAAAATTTACAGACAAATCAGGGATTTTTCTTCTCCAAATGTAGCCTAGGATAATGGTAGTGTAAGGGACAGTAAAAGTCACACATGCCTGGATTGTGTTCAGGCAACTCTCCTACAGCATACATGTGCCCAGTGCAATAAGAAAGGATGCATTATTGGACCTGGTCCTTGGAAATTAAATGAGCCAACTGGATCATTTAGGAGACAGTGGTCATTGTGGCAGAAGGTTTAGGATGACCATAAGATCATAAGGAATAGCAATAGGAGTAGCCATTTAACCCCGCAGCCTTGTCTGCTATTCATAGCATCATGGCTGATCCAATAATCCTCACATCCTTTTTCCTGCCCTTTTCCCCATAACCCTTGATTCTTCTACTGACCAAGGATCTATTTATCTCAACCTTAAATATATACAAGGACTCTGTCCCACAGCTCTCTGGGGCAAGGAGTTACAAAGACTCTCTAACCCTCTGAGAGAAGAAATTCCTCCTTATCTAAGTCATAAATTGGCCTTAAGTCCTTAATTCTGAGACTATGCCGTCTGGTCCTAGATTATCCTATGAGGGAAACATCCTCAAAGCATTTACATTGTCAGGCCCCTTAAGAATCCTATATGTTTCAAAGAGATGACTTCTCAATTCTTCTAACTTCCAATGTGTAGAGACGTAGAGAGCCAACTTGTTTAGCCTTTGCTGATAAGACAATCCCTCTATACTTGGGATCGTCCTAGTGAATCTTCTCTGATCTGCCTCTAATGAAATAATATCTTTTCTTGGATAAGGGGATCAAAACAGCTCACATTACTCCAGATGTGGCTTCACTAGTGAGACACTTATACTCCAACTCCTTTGCAATAAGGGCCAACATTCCATTCGACTTCCTGATTTCCTACTGCATCTGTGTGCTAGCTTTCTGTGTTTTCTGCACAATTATCCCATATCTCTTTGTGTTGTAGTTTTTCTGCGTTTAAATAACACCGTGTTCTCTTGTTCTTCCTTCCAAAATGAACAACTTCACATTTTCCTACATTGTACTCCATATGCCAATCTTTTGCCCACCTACCTATCATTACCTTTCTGTAAATTGTTTCTATTCCTGTCTACCTTTCCACCTATTTTCATGTCATCTGGAAATTTGGCTACATTACATTTACTTCCTTCCTCCATCATTGTTATAGTTTGTAAAGAGTTGAAGCCCCAGCACTGATCCCTTTGGAACTCCACTGGTCACAGGTCACCAACCTGAAAAATAACCCCTTATCCCAGTTTGCTGTTTCCTGCCCATTGGCCAATTCTCTATCCATGCCAAAAGACTACCTCCAAGACCATGGGCTCTTACCATATGACTTAATCTTTTGCAGGGTACCTTGTTGTATGCCTTCTGGAAGTCCAAATACAACACATATACTGGTTTCTTTCTCTGACTGACACTCCCTTGAAAACTCTAATAAATTAATCAGTTACCATTTCCCTATTGTTGTCTCTGCTTGATTAGCTTATGATTTTTCAAATGTTCTATTAATCCCTTAATGATTGATTCTAATTTGTAGAGATGTGTCATATTGGCAGTTTTCCAGTTCTCTAGTATTTCTCTAGAATCCAAGGATTTTTGGAACATAACATCCGATGCATCCATTATTTCTGTATTTGCTTTGTATAGGATCCTAGGATGCAAAACATTAGGGCAAGAAAACTTAAATGGTCTTAGCCCCATTAGTTTTCTAACACTACTTCACTGGTGATGTTGATACTTAATTCCTTCCCCATATTCTTTAGTATTTCACCTTAAAAACTGTTGCAAAATATCTGCTAACCTCCTCTGCCATTTCCTTGCTCCCCATTACTGTCTCCCAAGATTAGTTTTCTAAGGGACCTATGTCCACTTTGATCTCTCTCTTCCTTTTTATGCATTTAAAGAAGCTCTCATTGTCAGTTTTTATATTCCTTGTAATTTTCTTCCTGTCTTTATTAACTTTTCAGCCCTCCTTTGCTGGATTTTGAATTTATCCCAGTCTTCAGGGCTATCTCTGATTTTTGTCTCCAGGAATGAAGGACTTATGCCCAAAACATTGGTTCCCCTGCTCCTCGGATGTTGCCTGACTTGCTGTGCCTTGCCAGCACCACACTCATGACTCTGATCTCCAGCATCTGCAGTCCTCACTTTCTCACAGATGTGTCTGACCCAAGTTTCTCACTCTTAACCCAACATTGAATTTTATCATGTTATGACCACTACTTCCTCAGTGATTTTTTTTTTACTATTAAGTCATTTAGTAAATGTGCCTCATTAGCCATTACCATATCCAAGATATCCAGCTTCCCAATTGGCTCCATGGCATATTCCTCTAGGAAAGTATCTCTAATGCACTCTTTTCCAATTTGATTAACCCAATCAACATGAAGATTAAAATCACTCGTAATTATTCTTTTTTTTTAAACATGCTTCTATTATTTGTTGACTTATAGCCTTTCCTACAGAGTGGCTATTATTTGGTGGCCTGTACACTACCAATGTCTTATTTTCCTTGTTACTTTTTCACCCTTGCCCAAATGGACTCAACATCATCCGACCTGAAATCATCTCTCACAACTGTCCTCATTTCATTCCTACCCTACCACCTTTTCCATTCTTCCTTCCTTTTCAAAAGGGCAAATCACCCTGAATGTTAAGTTCCCAACTTTGATCACCTTGTAATGATGTTTCTGTAATGGCTTTGAGGTCATATTCATTCATCTTGATTTGCACCAACAGTTTATCTAACTCCTTCTGAATGCTCCATGCATTATGATACAAAACCTTTAAGTTTGTCCTATCGTCAGGTACTTGTGAATTTCCCTGTTGCAGTATGACATTCACACATTTTGGCCCTTTCTTTTATTTTCTTGTATTTATTTTCAGCCTCATATGTAACCTGAAATTGATTTTCTAATTTTCCATGCAACTGAATACCACACCCCCAATGTGACCCATTTGCACACCACCACCACCACCCCCCTGCCCCCACCCCCACCCCCACCAAACCAACCACCCTAATTATGTGATTAACCAGGACTCTGGCCTCAGCATGATTCAGGTAGATCCTAGCCCACCAGAACAGCTCTCTCCTTCTCCAGTACTGGTGCCAGTGTCCTGAATTTGATCCCATTTCTCCCACACCAATCTTTCAGCCATGCTAATGTTACTTTTAATCTTATTGATCCTGTGCTAATTGTACCTGGCTCAAGCAGTAATCCTGAAACTACCATCTTTTTGGTCTGCTTTTCAATTTAGCCCCTAGCTGCTCAGGTTCCCTCAGCAGAAACTGTTTCCTGTCGAGTTAATACCTATGTCGATCTTTTCTCCTCCCATTCCAAGTTCCTCCAGAGCCCGGATGAAATATCCTGAACCTGGGCAAAGGCAGGCAATACTGCCTTCAGGACTTTCGATCCTGGTCACAGACAGCAGTGTCTATTCCCATGACTGTACTGTCCCTGATTCCAACTACATTTCTCTATATCTCCCTGCACCAATTCTGCTATGGTCAGTTTGCACATTTCCCCCCTACAGTCCCTCCTCTTGTCTGTGTAAGCAGCAAGAATCTCAACCCTATTGCACAAGCTCAAGGCTGTGGCTCCCGGATCCCTCTGCCTGCCTGCCTATTAGTTCCACCTTCCAGTCCCTGAGCACTCAGTGAATTCTCAGTAGTTAATGTGATGGGTACCTCCTGAAACACAGCATCTAGGTCATTCTTCCCTCTTTCTGATGTGCCACAGTGTTTGAAGCTTGGATGCTAGCTCATCAATTCTAGAAAATTGCCAGAATTCCTCATGCAACTAAAACTTGCTACAGATGTGACCACTATGAACCACAGTGGAGTCTATCAGTTCCCACGCCATGCAGGCATAGCACATTGCTTGGCACTGCATCTCTGTTTTATTTACTTAGCTCTTAATTTGTGTATTTTTAAATTTTCCATCTTGTCTTTTGAATCTGAAGGATACTTCTCCTATACTTTTAATCTGAAAATAATCGATAGTTTAATTAACAACTATTACTTACCAACTATGTCTTGTGATGTCACTTTTTTGTGCTGGGCCACCAATCCTGGTTTTCAACTTATCCTGTTAGAAGAGTTTACAAGCTATGAGCCAAAAAAAAAGCAAAAAGTGCCTCTTCCCCTCTGCCCACGTGTTACAACACAGTAGTGAACACTTCTGTTAATTAAGTCAAACACCCAGAAAAGCCTCGTAATCTGTTAAAATATGAGTGACAGAGAACTCCCAAATTCCAGTATTTAAGATAATAACTCTAAAAGTGAACATTAGACAACAACTATTCACAACTCTGAGCCCTCCTTTCTCTTAACAGCTTATTACCTGCCTCCAACTCTGTAACAATATGCTGTTCCAATAAAACACTTATTAAAATTACATTAACTTAATTTAAAAACCAGACAGCAACTGTCGTCTTCGGTGTCTGTCTTCTTCCAGTTGAAGATCTCCCTGGGTCGTCGCCTTTCCTTTTACTGTGAATATCTTTCATATAAAAAGGCCCCTTTGATAGAGTGTTTCTTCATTTCTTGGGTTTCTGTCAATGGCAGCTGCTCTGTCTCCAATTTTCAAAATGCCTGCATTTTTATACCCCCACCTTCGGATCATCTCTTTGGTTTGATATTGACAAAGCAATAAATTCAAACTTGATTTGGTTTTAGTTTCCTGGGGCACAATTTAACTGGTTAAATTCGAATTGTTTTCAAAACAGCAACCAAATCAGGTATCTATTTCACAGCCAAATGTCACATATTTTCAATTTTCCAGTACATTCTGGGACTGCCATCTAGTCATATATACAGGTGCTTGTAAGCTCTCAGTTCCAAACAGTCTTAAAGGTACAGTCCACCTCTTCATATTCATAACACACGCAACTGCAAAACCCCAGAAATACACACTCACCTGTCTTTCTGTGGATGTGATCTGTCTTTATTGATTCTGTGAAGCTTTGTTCTTGGGCCTCTGGTGCTATTGATGGTGGTAGAGATTGGCATTCAACAATCAAGAGTCAGAAAATCAATTCATGGAAAGCTGACTTCAGTGGAGCAAGAACTGAACTGGACAGGATTGATAGGAAGAAGAAGTTGGCAGGAAATATGTAACTGAACAATGAACACCTTTAAAGAGCAGATGGTTTGGGTACATAGAACATAGAAACATACAGCACAGAACATGTCCTCCGGCCCATGATGTTGTGCCGTGGATTATTCTTAACCTAAAATAAAATGATCTAACTTACGCACCCCTCAATTCACTGCTGTCCAGATGCACATCCAGAGATCGCTTAAATATCCCTAATGACTATGCTTCCACTCTCACCACTGGCAACGCTTTCCATGCATTCATAACTCTGCATAAAGAACCTAACTCTGACATCTCCTCTGTACCTTCTTCCTAACACCTTAAAACTATGACCTCTCGTGCCAGTCAATCCTGCGCTGGGGAAAGGTCTCTGGCTATCAACTGTATCCATGCCCCTCATTATCTTGTATACTTCAATCAGGTCACCTCTCTTCCTCCTTCTCTCCAGAGAGAAAAGTCTGAGCTTAGTCAACCTCTTCATAAGACAAACCTCCAGTCCAGGCAGCATCCTGGTAAACCTTCTTTGCACCCTCTCCAAAGCCTCTGTATCTTTCCTATAGTAGGGTGACCAAAACTGGACACAATATTCCAAGTGTGGTCTCACCAGGGACTTGTAGAGCTGCAGCAAAATCTCATGGCTCTTAAATTCAATCCCCGTATTAATGAAAGCCAAAACACCATATGCTTTCTTAACAATCCTATCCACTTGGGCGGCAACTTTGAGGGATCTATGCACTTTAACAACAAAATCCCTCTGTTCCTCCACACTGTCAAGAATCCTGTTTTTAATCCCATATTCAGCGTTCAAGTTTGATCTTCCAAAATGTATGACTTCACATTTATCCAGGTTGGACTGCATCTGCCATTTCTCAGCCCAGCTCTGCATTCTGTCTATGTCACGCTGCAGCCTGCAGTAGCCCTCTATACTATCAACGGTACCACCAACCTTTGTGTCATCGGCAAATTTACTAACTCACCCCTCAACCCCCTCATCCAAGTCATTTATAAAAACTACAAAGAGCAGAGGCCCAAGAACAAAGCCTTGCGGGACACCACTCACCATTGACCGCCACGCAGATTATTTTCCATCTACAACCACTCTCTGCCTTCTGTCAGCCAACCAATTCAGAATCCAGATCGCCAACTCTCCCTGTATCCCATATTTCCTGACTTTATGAATGAGTCTACCATGGGGAACCCTATCAAATGTCTTGCTGAAACCTTGCTGTATACACCACATCCTCTGCTCGACCGTCATCGACCTGTCTTGTCACCTCCTCAAAGAACTCAATAAGATTTGTGAGGCATGACCTGACCCTCAAAGCCATGCTGACTGCCTTTAATCACGCTATGCTTTTCCAAATATTCATAAATCCTATCCCTCAGAATACATTCCAAAACCTTGCTGACCACAGACGTAAGTCTGTAATTGCCAGGGATTTCCCTATTACACTTCTTGAAAAGGTAACAATATTAATCTCCCTCCAATCTTCCGGTATGAATCCCACGGAAAATGAGGAAGCAAAGATCTTCACCAGGGGTTTAGCAACCTCCTTTCTCGTTTCCCGGATTAGCCTCGGATAAATCTGGTCTGGCCCAGGGGACTTATTAATCTTAATGTTTGCCAAAAGTTCCAGCACATCAACATCATCAACCTTGATTTGTTCAAGCCCATTTCTCAGCTCCTCAAAGTTCTCATTCACAACAAGTTCCCCTTCCTTAGTGAAAACCGAAGCAAAAATACTCATTTAGGCCTTCCCCTATCTGCTCAGACTTCACGCACAAGTTCCCTCCGCTATCCCTGACCGGCCCTACAATCTCCCTGATCGTTCTCTTATTCCTTACTTATAGTAAAGTGTCTTTGGGTTGTCCCTAATCCTTCTTGCCAAGCCTTTCTCGTGCCCCTTTCTGGCTCTCCTCAGTCCATTTCTGAGCTCCTTTCCAGCAAGCCTGTAATCCCCTAAAGCTGTGCTAGATCCTTGCTACCTCCACCTTACGTAAGCTGCCTTCTTCCTTTCGAAAAGAAGCTCCTCTGTTCTCGTCATCCAAGGCTCCTTACTCTTACCCCTTCTTGCCTGTCTCAGAGGAATAATTTTGTGCATCACTCACAACGACTGCTCCTTAAACAATCACCACATGTCTGTTGTGCACTTTCTGTGGAACAATTGCTCCCAATCTGTACTTCCCAGCTCCTGGCTGATAGAGTCATAATTTCCTTTTCCCCAATTAAATATCTTGCCCATGGTAACTGTACTTTTCCCTCTCCGTGGTAAATGTGAGGCATTAGTGATCACTGTCACTAAAGTGTTCTCCCACCAGTCCTGGCTCATTGCCGAGCACCAAAACCAAAATGGCCTCTCCCCTTGTCAGCCTGTCTACATACTGAGTAAGAAAACCCTCCAGAACACACCTGACAAAAATGGCTCCATCCAACCCATCTGCACTAAGGAAGTTCCAGTTAATATTGGGAAAGTTAAAGTCACCCATAACAACAACCCTGCTACATCTCCATTTTTCCAAAATCAGCCGGTCTAAGAGTTCTCCAATCTCTCTACTGCTATTAGGGGGTTGTAGAAAACTCCCACTGAGGTGGCTGCTCCCTTGCTGTTCCTAACTTCCACCCATACTGACTCAGTAGACAAACCTTCCTCGACGACCTTTGTTTCTGTAGTTGTGGTGCACTCTCTAATTAGCAGTGCTACACTCCCTCCTCTTTTTCCACCCTCCCTGTTCTTTTTAAACGTTCTAAACCCTGGAACATCTCGCAAACTTTCCTGCCCCTGTGAAACCCACGTCTCCATTATGGCCACAGCATTGTAGTCCCAAGTACTGATCCGTGCTCTAAGTTCATCGCTCTTATTTCTGACACTCCTACCGTTAATGCTGACACACTTTACTTGACAGTGGAAGTAGAAATTAATATTAAAAAGAAAAAAGTGTACTTATGATAGGTGTGAGACAGAAGAGACAGTTGAGAATTAAGAGGAATACCGAAGGTTTCAAGGAGAGATTAAAAGACAAGTAAGAGAAACAAAGTGGAATTACACGCAAAGGCTACCAACAAACATAACATGAATCTTAATGTCTTCTACGGCATATAAACTGTTGAACGAGTAATTGGGCCAATACTTTGCATCTGACTTTACAAAAGAGGACGATGCTTCCCAGGCCATGGTGACAAAGGAGGAAACTCTGTGATTAGAAGGATTCAAAATTCATCAAGAGGAAGTCTTGGATAGACTGTTAGTACTTAAAGTTAACAAGGCACCAGGACAAGATGAGATTCATCCGAGAACTTTCAAGGAAGTAAGGTGAGCATACCAGGGAGATGAGCCATAATCTTTCAGTCTTCCTTGGACTGAGGGGAAGTGCCAGAAGCCTGGAGAATTGCAACTATTATGGCCTTGTTCAAGAAAGACTGCAAGGTAATCCCATCAATTACAGAGAACCAATTCAACTTCTCTGGGGGTGGGGGAAATCTTAGAGAAATTTGAAGTCATATAGAAAAAGATAGGTTGTTTAGGAAAAGTCAGCATGGGTTTCTAAAGGGGAAATCATATTTAAGTAACTTGCTGGCATTTTTTGAAGAAGTAACAGAGGTGTTTGAGGATAGTGTTATTGATGTGGGATATATGAATTTCCAGATGGTGCCTGATACAGTGTCACAGAACAAAATTGTGAGGAAGGTTGTAAGCCGTGGTGCAAATGTGACAGTCACCATGTAGGTACAAAATTGGCTGAGTGACAGAAAACAGAGTCACAGTCAATGCATATTATTCAGGCTGTAGGAAAGGTTTTAGAACAATTTCCCACAGGTTGGTCTTGGGACCCTTGCTTTTTTATTATATATATTAGTAATCTAGATTTTGGTCCGCGGGGGACAATTTCAGAGTTTGCGGATGACATAGACAGTGTAGAATTCCAAAAGGGGATATTGAAAAGTTGGAGTGGGCAGAGGTGGAAGGTGACGTTAGTCTGAGCAGTGACAGCAGCAGCAACAGTGAAGGAGAGTGAACCTGGAGTTATACAGTGGTGACATGGAGCTCAGTCTAGGACTCAAATAATGACATAGGTTTGGCTACTCAGGAACCAGGTTTGCAGAGTGACTGAGCAGTGTCTGGACAGAGAGAAAGTACTTTTTGTAATTGTGCTCTGCCAGGAATGAAGAGTTCGGTCAGGCTTGGGTTCAGTTACTGGAATATTGTCTGCACTTGATAAGGTTGAGTTAGTCAATAAGATGCAAAAATGGTGAGTGAACCTGGCTCCGTGGAATGTTCTTCCTGCAATATGTGGGAAATCGTGGACACTTGCAGTGTCCATGGTGACTACGTATGCAGGGCAGTGTGTTCAGCTGCAGCCCCTGATTTTCTCAATGGAGCACCTGCAGCTGTGGATAGACTCACTATGGAGCATCCATGATGCTGAGAGTAAGACCATAAAACATAGGAGCAGAATTTAGGCCATTCAGCCCATCGAGGCTGCTCCACCATTCAATCATGGCTGATGGGTTTTTCAACCCCATTTTCCTGCCTTCTCCCCGTAACTTTTGATTCCCTTGGTCTAGATTAGAGTGGTGCTGGAAAAGCACAGCAGTTCAGGCAGCATCCGAGGAGCAGGAAAATCGACATTTTGGGCAAAAGCTCTTCATCAGGAATACAGGTAGTCCTGATGAAGGGCTTTTGCCCGAAACATCGATTTTACTGCTTCTCGGATGCTGCCTGAACTGCTGTGCTTTTCCAGCACCACTCTGATCTAGACTCTGGTTTCCAGCATCTGCAATCATTGTTTTTACCTTCGATTCCCTTGGCAATCAAGAAGTTATCTATTTCTGTTTTAAGTATAATCAATGACCTTGTCTCCACAACCTTTTGTGGCAATGAATTCCACAGATTCATCACTCTCTGGCTAAAGGTTCTCCTTATCTCCATTCTAAAAGGTTTGATTAGATTAGATTACATTACAGTGTGGAAACAGGCCCTTCGGCCCAACAAGTCCACACCGACCCGCCGAAGCGAAACCCACCCATACCCCTACATTCACCCCTTACCTAACACTACGGGCAATTTAGTATGGCCAATTCACCTGACCCTGCACATCTTTGGACTGTGGGAGGAAACCGGAGCACCCGGAGGAAACCCACACAGACATGGGGAGAACGTGCAAACTCCACACAGTCAGTCGCCTGAGGCGGGAATTTAACCCGGGTCTCAGGCGCTGTGAGGCAGCAGTGCTAACCACTGTGCCACCGTGCCGCCCAAAGGTCTTCCCTTTGCTCTAAGGTTATGCTCCTGGGTCCTTGTCTCTCGCTAACTATGAAGGTGCAGCGCTCCCACAGCTTGTATTTCCAAATAAATCTGTTGGACTGTAACCTGGTGTTGTGTGATTTTAACTTTATCCACCCCAGTCCTATACCAGTCCCTCCACATCATTCCTCATATGTTAAACCTTTCATTCCTGGGATCACTTTCATGAAGCTCCTCTGGACATGCTCCTAAGCCAATACATTCTTTCTGAGTTATGAGGCCCAAAATTGCTCACAGTACTCTAAATGTGATCTGACCAGAGCCTTTTAAAACCTCAGAAGTACATCCCTCCTGTACATTCTAGTGTTTTTGAGATGAACGACAACATTGTATTTGCCTTCCTAATTTCCGACTCGACCCGCAAGGTTACCTTAAGAGAAACCTGCACTAGGACTCCCAAGTCCCTTTGCACTTCAGATTTCTGACTTTTCTCTTCATTTAGAAAACCATGCCTTTATTCTTCCTATCATGACCGCACAAATTCCCACATTGTATTTCATCTGCCATTTCTTTCTCCTAAACCCTTCTGCAGCCTTCCTGCCTCCTCAATACCACTTGCCCCTCTACTGATCTTTGTATCATCTGCAAATGTAGCCAGGATGCCCTCAGTTCCTTCGTCCAGATCATTAATGTATAAAGTGAAAAGTTGTGGTACCAACACTGACCCTTGTGAAACACCACTAGTCATCGGCTTTCATCCCGAGAAGGACCCTTTTATCCCCACTCTCTACAGAACAAAGAAAATTACAGCACAGGAACAGGCCCTTCGGTCCTCCAAGTCTGCGCCAATCCAGATCCTCTGTCTAAACCTGTCGCCTATTTTCTAAGGATCTGTATCCCGTTGTTTCCTGCCCATTCATGTATCTGTCTAGATACATCTTAAATAACACTAACGTTCCCGTCCCTACCACCTCCGCTGGCAACGTATTCCAGGCACCACCACCCACTGTGTGAAGAATGTTAAACGCATATCTCCCCTAACTTTTCCCCTCTCACTTTGAACCCGTGACCCCTAGTAACTGCCAGACAGCCAATGTTCTATCCACTGTCATAGATAGCACATTTGGTGAGCTGGTCATATCACGGCTACAATAAGACAGAGAAGGGAAGGATGACCATCAGAAACATTAGTAAGTGTGGATAGGCAGTGTGGGATCCCTTGTGGCATTCCAATCTCAAACAGATATGCAGTTTTGGATACTGTCGTTGGGTTGGCCTCTCAGGAGGAAGCAGCAAGATCAGTGGCACCACAGCCGATGCTGTCAGGGGCACGGACAGGCATTTCTGTGGCTGTGAGCAAAACTCCAGGATGGTGAGCTACTTCCCTGGTGCCAAGGTCAAGGATATCTCTGATCGGGCATAGGATATTCTGAAGGGGGAAGGTGAGCAGTCACAGGTTGTGATTCATAACGGCACAGAGAGATGAAGTCCTGCAAAGGGAGTTAGGTAGGAAATGGAAGCAGGACTTTGAGGCTTCTGGTCTCAGGATTATTTCCTGAGTCACGTGACAGTGGTGACCAGGAATATGAAGATAGTACAATTAAATATATGGCTAAACAGCAGGCGTAGGAGGGACGGCTTCCGCTATGTGGATTATTGGGATGTCTTCTGGGCAGGTGAGACCTATACAACAAGGACAGTTTGTGAAGTAACTCCACAGATGCTGGTCTCCATCACTAAGTCGCCCTTTATTAACACGTGACCAGTCTCACTCAACTAGAATGTCAGGATCTCTGACCCCCCCTTTTTATATATTAGCCAGGGCCCCCTGATTGGACCAGATTAACAACCGCAATCTGAGAACTCATATTCTGTGAGGTCCAGTTGGATGACCTCATTACAGTCACTACAGGTTGCACCTAAACTAGATAGGCACCAATATCTTGGATGGAAGTTTGCTAGTAGCACACAGGACCTGGTCTGGCACGGGGCAGGAACCAGACCAGTAGGTCAGCAAATAAAATGAGCTAGGAAGGTTCAGAGATTAAAGTCAGTGGAACTAAGAAGAACAGAGGTTACTGATCATGGCAGCACCAGCAGTCTGAATTGTACTTGTTTTAATGTGAGGAGTATGACGGTTAAGGCAGAGCAACTTGGAGCTTGGAATAATACATCTAACTGTGATATTGTAGGTGTTACAGAGACTTGGTTGAAAGAGGGACAAAACTGGAAGTCTACTTTTCTGGGATTCAGATGTGGAGAAAGTGAGGACTGCAGATGCTGGAGATCAGAGCTGAAAATGTGTTGCTAGAAAAGCGCAGCAGGTCAGGCAGCATCCAAGGAGCACGAGAATCGACGTTTCGAGCATGAGCTCTTCTTCAGGAATGAAGGCTCATGCCCGAAACGTCAATTCTCCTGTTCCTTGGATGCCGCCTGATCTGTTGCACTTTTCCAGCAACACATTTTCAGCTGGGATTCAGATGTGCCAGAGGAAACAGCAGGAGGTGTATATATATATATATGGGCGGAGAAATGGGAGATGTGATTTAATCTGGACAAATGGACAAATCAGATGGTGATGCATTTTGGAAGATCTAATGCAGAAGGAGAGTATACAGTAAATGGGAGAACCCTTAGTAGCATTAATATTTAGATGGATCGTACAGATCGACAGTTCCCTGAAAGTGGCAATACAAGTGGAATAGGTGATCAAGAAGGCATATGGCATTGTTGGCTTCATCGGTCAGAGCACAGAATGTAAATATTAACAACTCACATTGCAGCTCTATAGAGCTTTACTTAGGCCACATTTGGAATATTATGTACAGGTTGCCACACTGCCTGACAGATGTGGATGTTTGGAGAGGGTACAGAAATGGTTTACCAGGATGTTGCCTGATTTGGAGGGTATCAGCTATGAGGAGAGATTGGACAAACATGGTTTATTTTCACTTGAACGTTGAGAGTGAGGGACATCCTGAGAGAAATTTCCAAAATTATGAAAAACATGCGTAAAATAGATAGACCCTTTTTCCCAGGGTAGAATATCAAGTACGAAGAGACAAGGGTTTAAGATAAAAGAGGGTGGATTTAAAGGAGATGTGAGAGGCACGTATTTTATACAGAGGGTAGTAAGAATGTGTTGCCAGAGGAGATGGTGGAGGTGGATACAAAGCAATATTTAAGAGGCATTTTGACAGATACATGAATAAGCATAGAATAGAGGGATTCAGACCATGTAGAGAGAAATGTTGTTAGTTTAGAAAGGCGACATGTATCGGTGCAGTCTTGATGTGTCAAAGAACCAGTTCCTTTGCTTTACTGTTCCATTTCTTTGTTAGGTGCCGAGAAATGTGAGGTGATGCACTTTGGTAGGAAGGACATTAAAAGACCATACAGAGAGCGTGCAGGAGTAAGAACCTTGGGTGTATATGTGCACAGATCATTGAAGGTAGCAGCACAGGTAGAACAGTTAGTAAAGTATACACTGTTCTCAGCTATATTAACAGGAGCATGCAGCAAGACGATGATGTTGAACTTGTAGATCTCAGCTAGTGTGCTGTGTACAGTTGTTGCTGCCACACTATGGAAATATGTTAGGAAGATAAGGAGAAGCTGTTCCCACTTGTGAAAATAGTGGTAAAATCAAACAGAATCAGCATGGATGTACAGAAAGGAAAGAGGACGCAGGGATGCTTCAGTGTGATCTGGACAAGCTGAGTAAGTGAGCAAATACCTGGTAGATGCAGTGTAATGCACATAAAGTTTAAAGTTATCCACTTTGGGAGTAAAACAGGAATGCAGATTATTATCTGAATAGTGTCCTTGTACAACTAGTCAATGAAGGTGAGCATTCAGGTGCAGCAGGTAGTCAGGAAGGCAATGGGTGGCACGGTGGCACTAATGGGCAGCACAGTGGGTGGCACAGTGGTTAGCACTGCTGCCTCACAGCACCAGAGACCCAGGTTCAATTCCCGCCTTGGGCAACTGTCTGTGTGGAGTTTTCACATTCTCCCCGTGTCTGCGTGGGTTTCCTCCGGATGCTCCGGTTTCCTCCCAGTCTAAAGATGTTCAGGTTAGGTGAATTGGCCATGCTAAATTGCCCGTAGTGTTAGGTGAAAGGGTAAATGTAGGGGAATGGGTCTGGGTGGGTTGCGCTTCGGTGGGTAGGTGTGGACTTGTTGGGCCGAAGGGCCTGTTTCCACACTGTAAGTAATCTAATCTAATCTAAAAGGCAAGTGCATGTTGGCCTTCACAGCAAGAGGATTTGAATACAGGCACAGGGATGTCTTGTTGCAATTATACAAGATTTTGGTGAGACTACACCTGGAATATTGTGTGCAGTTTTGGTCTCCATATCTGAAGAAGGATGTTTTTGCCACGGAGACAGTGCAGTGAAGATGTAACAAACTGAGGCCTGGGATGGTAGGACTGACATGTGAGGAGAGGTTGAATCGGTTAGGATTAAATTGGTTGCCGTTTAGTAGAATGAGAGGAATCTCACATAAACCTACAAATGTTTGGAAGGATTAGACAGGGTAGATGCAGGAAGGATGTTCCTGTTCTTGAGGGCAGCCCAGATCAAAGGTGATAGTCTAAGAATATTTTCTGAGTGAAGAAATTTTTCTTCATCTCAGTCCTAAATGAATTACCCCATATCCTGATACCTTAAAGGACTTGTACATCAAGGTCCTTCTGATCCTTGGTGACTCCAAGGGTGCTACCATTCATTATATATCCCCCCCATTGTTTGTCCTGCCCAAGAACATCACCTCGCATTTATCCAGATTGAATGTCATGATCAGATATTCAAAATCGTGTGGTGCTTAGAAAGGTTCAAGGTATCCAAACGGAACCATCATGAGGTGTGAAAGGCTAATTAACTTTAAATAATTTATTAGAACTCTTTGAGAAAATAACTTGTGCTGGGTGTAAGGGGGAAGCATTGATATACTGGGCGTTGGTTTACAAAAGGCATTTGGCAAGGTGCCACACCAAGGGCTATTGTGAAAAAACTCCTGGTCTAGTGGACAACATACTAGCACGCAGAGAAAATTCGGCTAGCTAACAGGAAACTGAATGTAGCCATAAATGGATCATAAGGATAGGTGAGTTATGTTGCAGCTTTAAAGAACTTTACTTCGGTCATGTTTGGAATATAGTGTACAGTTCTCGCCAGCACACGAACAGAAGGATGTGGATGCTTTTGAGAGGGTACTGAAAAAGTTTACCAGAATGTAACCTGGTATGAGGGATTTTAGTTATAAGAAAGGTTGAATAGACTGGGGGTTTGTTTTTTACTGGAATGCAGGAGGTTGAGGGGCTACCTAATGGAAGTTTGTAAGACTGTGGAAAGTATGAGATTTTTTTCCTAGGGTGAAGGGGTTAATTACAGTTCAAAGTGTGGTGTAGGGAGGTTTAAAAGAGAATTGCGAGACATGTTTTTCACACAAAGCGTGGTGAGTGCCTGGAACACGTTGCTAGAGGAGGTGGTGGAAGCAGGCACAATACAGCATTCAAGCAACACCTGGACGTGTACATGAATAGGATGGGAATAGAGGGATACGGATCCTGTAAGTGAAGACAGTTTTAGTATGGAAGAGCAAAATGTTACAACGCAGGCTTGGAGGGCCGAAAGGCCTGTTCCTGTGCTGTATTGCTCTTTGTTCTTTGTTCTATTGTCTGGTTGGCAAGATGTAACAAATTGTGTGCCACAGTCATTAGAGATAGGGCCTCAAATTTATCAATGTGATTTGGATGAAGGAACCAAAGGCATTATTGTTACAATTGCTGACGATGCAAAGATACATGGGAAAGTAAACAGTGAAAATAACTAGGTTCAGTGTGTGTGCAAAAATCTGGCACATAAAGTGGCAAAATATGAAATTGTCCTTTTAAAAGACTTGTTAATGGGATGTGGGTGCTGCTGGCTGGGTCAGCATTTATTGATCATCCCTTTTACCCTTGATCCCTGTAGTCCTTGGGTTGTAGGGACACCCATGATGCTATGAGAAAGGAAGTTCCAGGATTATGATTCAGCGACTATGAAGAGACATTGATATGGTTTCAAGTCGGGATGGTGTCTGATGTGGAGGTGAGCTTACATGCAGTGTTCCCATACATTCGCTACCCTTGTCCTTCTAAGTGGTGGATGTTGTGGGTTTGGGAGGTCCTATCATAGGAGCATTGTTCTGTTAGTATGGTGCATACTGTAAATGGTAAATACTGTATCAGTAGTGAATGGGGTGAATGCTGGATTGGGGATGGAGTCTCGATCATTTTGAAGGCACCTTTGCCCTAGATGGTGTTGAGATTTTTGAGTTTTGTTGAAGATGCATGCTCGGCCCCCTACTATACTCGTTATGCACATATGGTTGGGGTGACAGAGTGGCTCAGTGGTTAGCACTGCTGCTGCACTGCACCAGGGACCCGGGTTCGATTCTCGCCTCGGGCGACTGTCTGTGTAGAGTTTGCACATTCTCCCCGTGTCTGCGTGGGTTTCCTCCGGGTGCTCCGGTTTCCTCCCACAGTCCAAAGATGTGCAGGTTAGGTGAATTGGCCACGCTAAATTGCTCATAGTGTCAGGTGTATTAGTCGGGTAAATATAGAGTAGGGGAATGGGTCTGGTTGGCTTACTCTTCAGAGGGTCAGTGTGGACTTGTTGGGCTGAAGGGCCTGTTTCCATACTGTAGAGAATCTCATCTCATCTCATCTCATTGTGAGGCTAAATTCCACACCATTTCCATTTATAAGTTTGCTGACAATACGACTGTTGTAGATCAGATCTCAAACAACAAGGCAGTACAGGGAGTAGATAGAGTGCTTAACGGTAAGGTGTAAAGTCAACAATCTCTCCATCAACATCAGAAAAATGAAGGAGCTGGTCATTGACTTCAGGAAGTGGAGTGGAGGACACACTCCTGTCTGCATCAGTGGTGTTGAGATGGAGATGGTTGATAGCGTCAAGTTTCTGGGATTGACAATCACCAACAATCTGTCCTGGTCCACCCATGTTGATACCATTGTCCATAAATACTCTTACAATTTTATAGAAAGCTGTGGTATGGCAACCGCTGTTCCCAAGAAAGAAAGACACTACAGAGATTTGTGAACACAGCCCCGTCCATTACGCAAAGCAGCCTCCCATCTGTTGACTTTATCTACTCTTCCCGCTGCATCAGGAAAGCAACCAAAGACCCCTCCCACCCAAGTTATATGCTCTTCCACCCTCTTCTGTTGGGCGGAAGGTACAGACGATTGCAAACACTTATGAACAGATTAAAGAACAGCTTCTTCCATCGTGACATCAGACTTTTGAATGGACCTCTTTAATTGACCTTTTCAGCAGCTGTATCAATGTGCCCTGCACTCAGTTCTGTTAGACTGATGCACTTGTATAATACAATCTGCCTATAAGGAACACAAGACTACACTTTTCACTGTATGTGTGTACATGTGACAGTAATAAATCAAATCAAATCCAGGTAAGTGCAGAATATTCCTTCATTCTCCTGACTTGTACCTGAAAAGACTTTGGGGATTCAGGAGGGGAATTACTCATCACCTAGCCTCTAATTTGCTGTTGTAGCTAAAGTATTTATATGGCTTTTCCAATTCAGTTTCTGGTCAATGGTAGCCCCCAGGATGTTGATGAGAATTCAGTGTTGGTCATGCCCACCTAAGTTTAAAAGGGCAATGCTTAGATTCCTCCTTGGAAATGGTCATTGCCTGACACTTGTGGTGCACAAATGTCATATGCCACTTATCAACCCAGCCTGGACCTTGTCTGGGTGTTTCGGTATATGGACATAAACTGCTGTAGCATTGGAGGAGGTGCGAATGGTCCTGAACTTTGTTAACTTAGTGAAATCCACTTCTAGCCTGATGATAGAGGGAAGGTCATTGATGAAGCAGCTGAACAAGGTTAAGTCTCAGAAACCACTTTGATAAACACCTGCATTGACATCCTAGAGCTTAGATGATTGACCTCCAATAGCTATCTCCCTTTGTATTAGGCATTACTACGATTAGTGAAAAATTGTCCCCCTGAAGCCAATTGATTCCAGTTCTGTTGGCTCCTTGGTACCATGCCAAAATGCTGTTTGGTATCAAGGACAGTTACAATTACTTTGTCTCTGGAGTTCAGATCTTTCATCCATGTTTGAATTAACGAGGTCATGAGCTGAGTAGCCATGGCAGAACATAAGCTAAACATTAGTGAGCAAGTTATTCTTTTGCAAGTGCTACTTCATAGCACTGATCATCTGTTCCTTTGCGAATGACTAAGACAAAGCTGATAGGGCAGTAGTTCACTGGGTTGTATTTGTTGTGCTTTTGTGCATAGAACGTATGTAGGCAAGTTTCCACTTGTTGGGTAGGTATCAGAGTCTAGCTGAACTGGAACAACTTTGCTCAGAGCATAACACATAACCAGAAGACTTCAGTACTTACTGCTGAAATGTTTCAAGGTCTGTAGACCTGAAGCATCCAGTGTCTACAGCAGTTTCTTGATATCACATGGAATGAATCTTATTGGTTTAACACTTCTGCCTGAAGATGGGTGCAAGTTCTTCAGCCTTGCCTTTTGCACTCCTCTACCTTAAAAATTATTCAAAGGCTATTTCTAGTGCCTTTCTGTGATTCTTTTCAGGAAAAGATTTCCAAAGACTGACTCTCTCCAAGAAAAGCCATGATTTGGAGATGCCGGTGTTGGACTGAGTGTACAAAGTTAAAAATCACACAACACCAGGTTATAGTCCAACAGGTTTAATTGGAAGCACCAGCTTTCAGAGCGACCTAATGAAGGAGCGTCATTCCGAAAGCTAGTGTGCTTCCAATTAAACCTGTTGGACTATAACCTGGTGTTATGTGATTTTTATCCAAGAAAAGCATTTGCCTCAGCTCTGATTTATATGAGTAACAATTTGTTTTTAAACAGTGAGCTCTGGTTCTGGATTATCCCATAACAGTAAACATCCTCTTCCCCATCTACCTTTTTGAGAACCCCCGGAGCTTATATGTTTCAATCAAATTGCCTCTTCTAATGCTACTGGACACGAGCCTCGCCTGATTAACCTTGCCTCATAAGAAGCTATGTCAGTCAAGGCCTTTAAGAGGAAATTGGATTATTAACTTAAAAGGAAGAATACATGGGGAGGGAGGGGGAGAATGACACCTGAAAGGACTGTGGATGCTGGAAATCAGAAACAAAACTAGACAATGCTGGAAAATCTCTGTGGGTCTGACAGCATATGTGGAGGGAAGTCAGAATTAATGTCCCGGATCCTGTGACCCTTCTTCAGAAGAATATAGGACTATGCTGAGAAGGTGGGTGTGTGGGGCTAGGAGAATTACAACTTCAAAGAGCCATCACAGATGTTTTGTAGCCATTCTGTGATTTAATGAAAATGTTAATTCTCAATTCTTTAAAGCTCCGAAACTTTATAAAGTATCACAAAACCATAGTAAAAAAAAGTAAAGCAAATATAAAGCAGACCTCTGACATTACTAAATGTTTGAACTAGAAAATGGTCTCCGAGCTGATTTACATTAGAAGCTCAAGGTCCTGCTGTCACTGATAAGAATCATCAAACTCACTGCTAGATATATCAGCAGGTAGGATTTGAACTCTGGTCTCCTGCCTCAGAGGTAGAAACACTAACACTGCACCACAAGAACCCTTCAAACACACCTGTATTTATTTATTTTTTAGTTTCTTTTCTTCTTCGTCCAGAAGTGCTCTTGTATTCAATGAATGATTGGGTTTTTTTTCCCCGTCACCCAATCATCATCATTTTGTCACCACCAGTAAATCAGCCATGATTCCTATTTGATGAGTTTCCATGCAAAGCCCATTTGGGCGGTGCAATGACATCAAAGGTGAAGGAGGGGTAGGGAAAGGAGAGGGGTACTAAATCAAAATGGAGTTCGACAAACTCACTTGAAAATATTTTTATTGAACTGTTTTTCTAATCAATGTGTTCAGAGATGTTATTACATATCTCTGGAGCAGATGGGATTGAACCCAGGCCTCCTAGTCCACACTATCACTGTGCCACAAGAGGGCCCACAAATTCATTCATAATATCCCACTATTGAGTGAAAGCAGTTGTTCTAACACAGCTATACCAAATCAGCCTCACTGTGACTGGATTCACAGCACAGTGATAGTAAAACATTCAATGACCCTCAAAATTGCCCAATTTTTCTCAACCAGACTTTACAAATAACAGATCTTAGACACCAGGTTTATAACTTAAACAAAAATTAACAATTTATTACTAATAATGTAATATATTGGAAAACAGATAAACGAGGTAATCTAATTAATAGCTATGATCGAAAGTCCAATTTTTTAATCATAATCCTCACTCATTCACAGACAGACACAGTTAAGGGATAAATTTTAACAAAGGAAAATAAAGGAATTACAATTTGTTAGTTCAATAAGCAGTTTCCAATATAGACTGAAAGAACTGCGGATGCTGAAACAGAAACAGAAGTTGCTGAAAAAGTTCAGCAGGTCTGGCAGCATCTGTGGATAGAAATCAGAGTTAAAGTTTCTGGTCTGGTGACCCTTCGTCAGTTTCTAATGATGGACAGGCATTCATTAAATCCTTGGACAATGGGTTGTTCACGGACATGAAGGGTTGTATATCTTGATCAAATTTTAAAGTCACCAGTTAATAATTCCCTAATCCTTCAGGGAAGGAAATCTGCTATCCTCATCGTGACACCAGATCCACAGCAATGCCTAGCAAGCCATTCAGTTGTACCAATTGCTACAAAGACTCAAAGAAATGAAACTGGATGGATCACCTGGCATCGAAATAGGCAGCAGAAAAGACAATGACAGAAACAGTCCTGTCAAAACTACAAAGTCTTCCTTACTAACATCTGGGGGTTACTGCCAAAATTGGGAGAGCTGTCTCACAAACTAGTCAACCAGCAGCCTGACATTGTCATACTCATGGAATCATACCATACAGACAATGTCCCAGGCACCACCATTACCATCCCTGGATGTGTCCTGTCCTACCACAAGACACACTGGGCAGAGATGATGGCACAGTGGTTTACAGTTGAGAGGGAGTTGCCCTGAGTGTCAACATTGAGCCCAGACCCCATGAAATCTCATAGCTTCAGGTTAAACTCGGGCAAAGAAACCTCCTGCTGATTACCCTGTGCCTTCCTCCCTCAGCTGATGAATCAGTACTTTTCTATGTTGAACAACACTTGAAAGAAGCATTGAGGATGACAAGGGCACAAAACGTACACTGGGTGGGGGAATTTCAATATCTACCACCAAGAGAGGTTTGGTAGTGGTACTACAAATCAAGGTGGTTGGCTCCTAAAAGACACAGCTGCTAGGCTGGGTCTGCAGCAGGTGGTGAGGGAACCAACAAGAGGGAAAAACATGCTTAACCTCATCCTTAACAATTTGCCAACTGCAGATGCATCTGGCCCTGACAGTATTGATAAGAGCAACCACTGCATAAGCCTTATGGAGACAAAATCCTGCCTGCACATTGAGAAGACTGGTACCAGTCTTCAGCCAATTGGATTCACTCTGTGTGTTATCAAGAGACACTGGATACTAGCTAAAGGCCGTGACAACATTCTGGCAATAGTACTGAAGACTTAAGCTTCAGAACTTGCCGCTCCCCTATCCAAGCAGTTCCAGTACAGTTACAATACTGGCATCTACCTAGCGATGTGGAAAATTACCTAGGCATGTCCTGTTCATAAAACGCAGGACAAATCCAACTCAGGCACTTACCGCACCATCGGTCTACTCTCAATCATCAGTAAAGTAATGAAAAGTGTCATTAGTAGTGCTATCAAGTAACACCCTGCTCAGCAATAATCTGCTCAGTGACACCCAGTTTGAGTTCTGCCAGGGCCACCTAGCTCTTAATCTCATTACAGCTTTGGTACAAAGAGCTGAATTCCAGAGGTGAGGTGAGAGTGACGGCCTTTGACATCAAGGCTGCATTCAATCGAGTGTGGTATCAAGGACTCCTCGCAAAACTGGAATGAATGTGTATTAGGAGCAAACTCTCCTGTGGTTAGTGTCATACATGACACGTAGGAAGGTGGTTGTAGTTTTTGGAAGTCAGTCATCTCAGCTCCAGGACATCTCTACAGGAGTTCCATAGGGTCATGTCCTAGGTACAACCATCTTCAGCTGCTTCTTCAATGGATCTTCCCTCCATCATAAGTTCAGAAGTGGGATTGTTCACCAATGATTGCACAATATTCAGCACGATTTGTGACTCCTCAGATGCTAAAGCAGTCTGTGTTCAAGTGCAGCAAGGTCTGGACAACATCCCGGCTTGAGCTGACAAGTGGCAAATAACATTCACGTCACACATATGCCAGGCTATGAACATCATCAATAAGAGACAATCTAACCACAGCCCCTTGACCTTCAATAATGGGCGGCACAGTGGCTCATGGGCGGCACAGTGGCTCAGTGGTTAGCACTGCTGCCTCATAGCAGCAGGTTCCCAGGTTCAATTCCAGCCTTGGGTGACAGTCTGTGTGGAATTTGCACATTCTCCCGGTGCCTATGTGGGTGTCTTCCGGGTGCTCCAGTTTCCTCCCACAGTCCAAGGATGTGCAGGTCAGGTGAATTGGCCATGCTAAATTGCCCGTCGTGTTAGGTGTATAAGCCAGAGGGAAATGGGTCTGTGTGGGTTAATCTTCGGAGGGTCGGTGTGAACTGGTTGGGCCAAAGGGCCTGTTTCCGCACTGTAGGGAATCTAATCTAATCTAATAGTGTTAACATCACTGAATCTCCCACTATCAACTTCCTGGAGGTTATCATTGACCAGAAACTCAACTCAAACTCACCACATAAACATAGTAACTACAAGAGTAGGTCAGAGTCTACGAATACTGTGGCGAGTAACTCAAATCCTGACTCCCCAAAGCCTATTCACCATCTACAAGGCACAAATTAGGAGTGCGATGGAATACTCCCCACTTGCCGGGATGAGTGCAGTTCCACCAACTCAAGAAATTTGACACCATCCAGGACAAAGCAGCCCAATTGATTGGCACAACACCCACAAGCTTCCACTCTCTCCACCACCAATAATATGTACTATCGACAAGATACACTGCAGAACCTCATCAAAGGTCCTCAGACAACACCTTTCAAACCTACAACCACTTCCATCTAGAAGGACAAGGGCAGCAGATACGTGGGAATACCATCATCTTCAAGTTCCCCTCCAAGCCACTCACTATAGTGACCTTTCCTTCATTGTTGCTGGGTCAAAAATCTGGAATTCCTTCCCTAAGGGCATTATAGGTCAACTTCAGCGGTTCAAGAAGGCAGCTCACCATCATTTGAACGTAAACACTTTCAGCAGACTACTAAAAAGATTTACTTATTTCTTACAGACTGAGATTTTTCTTCCCCAAGAACATTCAATTTCAATGGCTGGGTAGAAAACAAGTGACACAGAGAGCAAAACACAACAGCAGTTTCTAGAAGCCTCCAAAAAGAATATGGCTTCCTGCTAAAAACCCAGGCATAACCAGACCTCTTTTTTTCTTTTCCATCAACATTCTTTCTTTGTGGTAGATTGGTTAGCACCGGTCCTCCCTTTATTGACCAACGCAACATCCAACCAGCTGCCAGCCCTGAGCATAACAACAAATCAAATACTGACTTACCGACAGTGTCATTAGAACAGTAATTAAGTAGCATTGTCTTCCAGGCTGGTTCACAAACAACAAATATATGTCTTTGTTCTTTAAAACAAGCTGCTTAATCAAAGATTAACTCGGAACCTCAACTCACAGTCCCAAACCATAAGAAATGAGAAAAATAAACGAAAAATAGTGAGGGCCTCTAGACACAAAATAAAGTTATGAAGTGAGACCTGTATAAAGGATAGGTAGTATATTGATAATAATAATTTGTCTTTACTTGTGGAGCCTAGTGTTTGCCACAATAAACATCTTTACAGAACAGCATTACACTGCATAAAATGCATATTTACTATTTGTTGTAAATGTAAAGTAATATTTTAATTGTTGTAAAAGGCTATCTATATGGATGGAAGGAGCTGTTTACCTTTTGAAAAGCTATGTTTTATTTATTGGTGTTCTCTAGATTAAATGATTTTTTTTCTTGCAGTGGGAACCTATCACAGTGACCTTGGTTGAGAAGGTTCAAATAGTAGCAGTGATCCTTGGTTGCCTTTTTCTGATAGCAAGTGTGACCTGGCTCTTATGGTCAGCCTTCAGTCCTGCTGCAATTTGGCAACGAAGAGACGTCTTATTTCAGATCTGCTATGGAATGTATGGCTTTATGGACCTTGTTTGCATAGGTATGTTGGATGAATAAGAATTAATCAACATTTCTATTAGCACATTAAAACTGTGAAGTTATCATTTAAAAAAAGGGGAGGACTTGTTCATTTGTTCAAAGTACCACATTCACCCAATTTTAAAAGTCAAATTTTTGGATTAGTTTTTTAGGCACGATCTTTATTTTCAACTTTTACCTCAATAATATTTTCAAGGGGCTAATATGCATGTTTGATTTGAGCCCACACTGCATCCTGTGCATGGATGGCCTGGCTTATCCAGGTGAGACCACTGATTGGCTTGTTACTATAACAGATGCAAGAACTAGGTGAGATCTGACCTGCTGAAGTTTGCGGTCCATACTCAAGGTTCGACAGTGCTATATAATTGAGTCCTAGTTTGATCATGGATTTGCCTTTTTGTTTAGTGACACAGGCTGTGCATGATGACAATAATAGCAGGGCATCAGGTCAAGAAACATCTACCAAACATATGGGTTGTCAGCAGGCTTTCCTGGACAGCCTCTTCTAACAGCTGTCTTGTTACCAATGAGTGTATTAGGGGAAGTAGGGATGAGAGGGGAGTAGGGTAGCTAAGGAATTTTCATCCCTGAAAAATTAAGGTCAACTCTTACATGTAGTATGTGAAAAATTGTGAAGTTCTAAGCCAGAAGTCATGGGACAACTTTTATGAGATTACCTTTTACTTGGGTAAATGTGATGCATGAATTAATGTTGCCTTCAAATTACAGACAGCACTATATTCAATCACATTATGTAACGTAATAACATTCAGCATTCATCCATTATCGTATAAGCACCAATTTCCTGATTTATGTTCTTAGTTCTGAACTTTGCTCTGTGTGGGATAAGGCAAATTAGATATTGATTGGCAATAATGCTTCATGTTAGTGAATGCTGTTGCAGTCCACAGTAACCATTTTCTGCTCCCACATTTGCATGTTTTCTGCCAGAATTTGCCACTGAAATGTGGAAAATCAGCTTGGAAAATCAAACTGCACAGGACAGGATGTTATAGCTGCACTCAGTGGGAGTCCTATCCTCTTAAATAATTTTTTGGAGGAAGAAATTTTTAAATGCAGGTTTATGTTATCTTTATTCTGGTCTCCCTACTATAGGAAAGATGGTGTGAAACTTTAAAGGGTTCAGAAAAGATTTACGAGGATGTTGCCAGGGTTGGAGGATTTGAGCTACAGGGAGAAGCTGAATAGGCTAGGGCTGTTTTCCCTGGAGCATCGGAGGCTGAGAGGTGATCTCATAGAGGTTTATAAAATCATGAGGGGCATGGATAGGGTGCATAGACATGGTCTATTCCCCAGGGTGGGAGAATCCAAAATGAGTGGGCATATGTTAAAGGTGAAAGGGAAAAGATTTAAAAGGGACCTAAGGGGCACCTTTTTCACGCAGAGGATGGTGCGTGTATGGAATGAGCTGTCAGAAGAAGTGGTGGAAGCTGGCACAATTACATCACTTAAATAGGGCTCAGTGGTTCGCAATGCTGCCTCACAGTGTCAGCGACCTGGGTTCAATTCCAGCTTTGCGCAACTGTCTGTGTGGAGTTTGCACATTCTCCCCGTGTCTGCGCAAGTTTCCTCTGGGTGCTCCTGTTTCCTCTCACAGTCCAAAGATGTGCTGGTTAGGTGAATTACCCATATAAAATTGCCCATAATGTTCAGGGATGTGTAAGCTAAATGCATTAATCAGGGGAAATGTAAAGTAATGCATTCCAATGTGCCAATGTTGACAAGGAAGCGTCCAAAATGTCCACCTTCTTCCTCAACTGAGGATTCCCCAGGACCGTAGTTGACAGTCCCCTCTGCCGTGTTTGATCCATCTCCCACATTTCAGCCCCTCACCCTTGTCTTCCCTCCCACAGCAGCGACAAGGTCCCCCCTTGCCCTGAAGCGACTGCTGGACATGCACATGGATAGCAGTGAATTGAGGGGTGCGTAGGTTAAGTTATTTTTTATATTAGGATTAATCCTCAGCACAACATTGTGGGCCAAAGGGCCTGTTCTGTGCTGTACTTTTCTATGTTCTATTAGTTGGATACTCTTTGGAGGGTCAGTATGGACTTGTTGGGCCAAATGGCCTGTTTCCACACTGTAGGGATTCTATGAAAAGGCATCTAGGTGGGTTTATGAATAGGAAGGGTTTTGGGGAACATGAGCCAAGTGCTGGCAAATGGACTCAGATTTACTTAGGATATCTGGTTGGCCTGGAGTAGTTGGATCAAAGGGTCTGGTTCCATGCTGCATTGCTCTATGACTGTTTATAAGAAATTTGAGATATCTGCAAAACATTTTAAAGACATAGGGAAGGTCAATGAATGTTATTTATAAAGCCTTTTATAAGATACTTGATGAAGTGCCCTATACCAATTGTCAGCAAAAGTGACAAAAATCTACAGAAAAGATATATTGGCTTTAGAGAATGTAGTGTTATGACACAGGGTAAACCCCCCCCCCCCCCGCTTAATTTAAACTAGCAACACAGAAAAGATTTATCCCCTGCAGTAATCTGTGAAAATTCAATAGGGCCAAGAACTATTTAAACTAAAATCTAACAACTTTATTTCTTATGGTATAACAGAGAATAATTAACTAACAACTATTTGCAATTCATTCCTCTAACCTATCTTTTACCTCTCCCTTCTACAATACTAGTCCGATAAAACCCTTCGATTAAAGTTTACCAAAAATTCAAGTTTTTAAAACCAGCCAGATGTGGAATCTTCTCTTCCTCAGTCTTCTTTTCTTCTTTTTAGGGATTTCTGCTTCACAGGTCACTGATCGATAAAGGTACCTTTAAGAGAGATATTCTCTGGGCAGTCTTCAGATGCTGGTGACTTGGCAGGTCTCCTCCCAAGTGTTCAATTTTTCCTGGTCTTAGAACCCCCCACCCTCCTGAAACTAATTGGTCTAATTCAAAACTGTTTTGTCATTTCCAGGCAACCAGCTACCCCAGTAGCTGGAGCACATGTTTCATTATATCTTGTTTAGAACACTTGGAGCTGACAGGTAGTTCTGCGAGCTTTTAACTCTTTTAAAGGTACATTACACCCACATCTTCAAAACAGTAGCATCAGATTATCAAATAATAACTCCATTTGTTAAATTACAAGGAAACGTTACACAAACTGGGGTTATATTTGCTGGAAGTTACAATGTTAGAAGGGGTGATTTAATTGATGTTTCAAGATACTTGAGGCACACATAGGTTAGAGAGACACAACCTGTTTCCATTGCTTGGGTATCCAATTGTTGGGATGACATTGTCTAAAAGTGGGGGTCATGTTATGGCAACATTACTGCAACCTTTATCTAGAGCCCAGAACAACGAGTTTTGAGAAGACTTGTAGCTCAGGTTGAGGTTTTGGATGTAGGTTTGCTTGCTGAGCTGGAAGGTTCATTTCCAGACATTTTGTCACCCTACTAGGTAACACCTTCAGTGGGCCTCTCGGTGAAACACTCTTAATAATTCCAGCTTTCTATTTATATGTTTGGGTTTCTTTGCTCAGAGTCCAGGCCCAGAATAACTGAACATCAGAAAAATGTTTAGTTAATTAGGGGGAACCGGCATGGATTCATGATGGGGAAGTCACGCCTGACAAACCTTACTGAGGTTTTTGAAGAGGTGACTAAGGTAATAGACAGAGGCTGATGTTTATATGTACTTCCAGAAGGTATCTGATAAACCCCCTCATAAGAGACTGTTAACTAAGGTAGAAGCCCATGGAATTGATAGCTAATTATTGATATGGCTGAGAAATTGATTGAGTAGCAGGTGACACAATGTAGGGATAATGGCAAATACTCAAATTGGCTGGACGTGACTGATGGTCTCCCACAAGGATCTGGTGGCATTATAGACGAGAGCACAAAATTACAAGAGGATATTGATAGACTAGGTTAATAGACAAAACTGTGGTAGATGGATTTCAATGCAACCAAGTGTGAGGTTATCCATTTTTGACCTGAGAAAGAAGGATTAGAGGAGGAGGGCGGGTGGGAGACACTACAGGTGTAGTGTCTTGAGTTCAGCCACTGCCCAAATATATCGTTTCAATCACCTTCCGAGAGTGCAGTTCGACTGCTCCCACTCAGATCCTAGCTGTCACTACTCCCACTGCTCCTCCCAAAAATGGAAGCCGCTGATGCCCGAGGTAAGTCCTTTTAAGAGGGAAAATTTACCTTCTGTCTTTCTCTGTCTTTCTCTGTCTCTCTCTCTCTCTCTCTCTCTCTCTCTCTCTCTCTCTCTCTCTCCAAACAAACAAACCTCCTCTCTTGGTTTGTAAGAATAATACCTGGACTTCGGGGCTTAGGTTATGAGGGGAAATTATGCTAAGAAGAAGTGTTTTCTCCAGAATTTAGAAAGCTAAGGGATGATCTGATTGAAGACTTTGAGATATTAACAGGAAAAGACAAGGTGATAAAGATAAACTGATTTCGGACTCTACAACTATGGAGACGTTGTCTGAGAATTAGGACAATAAAGTTCAGGAAAGCTGTACTTCTGCACACAAAGGGTATTTGCAATTGTCTTTCACAGATATCAGTGGATGCTGGGTATGTTGTTAATTTTAAACCTGAGATAGATACCTTTTTGTTAAGCAAAGGTCTTAAGAGATATGAGTCAAAGACAGGTATATGGGGAGCCATGAGCCATGATTTCATTGAATCATGGGACATCCTGGAGGGCGGGATTGAATGGCAAGTGGCTGAGAATCAACCACATTGCTGTGGTTCTGGAGTCACATGTAGGCCAACCAGGTGAGGATGGCAGATTTTCTTCCCTAGAGGACATTACTGAGCCTGATGTTCTTTTTCCAACATTTGGAATGGTCATCAGTAGAACCTTCATTCCAGTTTTTTTTTTCAAATTGAATTCAAATTTCACTGTCTGGTGGGTTTGAACCTGTGTCCCCGGAAAATTAGCTGAATTTCCTGGACTAATAGTCTAACAATAATTCCACTCGGCCATCGCCTCTCCACAGAATGTGTTCAAACCCCACCACTGCAGCTGGTGGAATTTTAATTGCAATGAATAAAACTGACATGTAAAGCAGCACTGAGTTATTGCAACAGTGAAACTATTGTTGATTGTCATAAAAACCTTTGTAGTTCACAAACATCATAGCTTGAAAACAGACCCTTTGTGCTACCATGTCTATGCTGAGCACCTTAGAATTTTTTAGAATCCCTACAGTGTGGAAACTGGCCCAAAAGGTTGGGGTACGTATTTCTGGCATCATGCCACTATTTGGGAAGCTTGACTCATTCAATCCTGCCATCGAAGACTGGGCCTAGTATGTGAAAAGAATGTGTTTTTTTTAACAGGCAAATGACATTGGGGCTGATGAAAAGCAAATAGGAATTCTCATGATAGTTGATGGACCTACAGTTTTTGCAGTTGTTAGGAGCCTAACATTCCCTGAGGCACCTCATACTAAACCTTTCAAGAGTTGACAGATTTAGTTAAAGAATACTACAACCCCAAACCTCCTTTAATTCTTGACACTACCAGTTTTACTTGACAGTTCGAGAACTAGGAGAATCTGTATTGCTATTTTTGATGAGGTTAAGCGGAGGCATGTGACTTTAGTTTAATGCATAATGAGGGGGATGCTGAGAAAATGTTTGGCATGTGGGATTAACAACATAACCATGCAAAAGCACCTGCTTGCTGAAGCCCAGCTGGATGTCAAACAGGCATTACAACTGGCCTTGTCATTCGAAAATGCAGCAAGTGGAGCATGTGAATTATAGGATATGCCAATGGAGGTGGACCACCCTTTTCAGGGCGACTGAGCATGGGGGCAATGGCATAGCTTCACTCAGGACCTATCCTGAACAGAGGGACTCTAAGGTCAACCCTCAACAAAACACCAAAACAGAGCCAATACTCAGCCAAATGGTGAAAATTTTCTTGAGGATCCAGGCTAGCAGGCTATTGAAGGTATGCGGACTTGAGACAGTGAAAGAGTCCCACTAGGCCTGAATTGAGTAAGAGAACTCATAGGCCGGTGTCCAGGAAAGTCTATTTACAGCTGGTTTGGGACTGTTAAATTCAACATCCAGATCAGAGCTAACCAAAATAAACATCTTGTGAAATGATCACCCAACCGAGCAGTATCAGTGATTATGGAACCAGTCTTTACCAAAATTCATTCTGGGCTCCGACCCTCCAATTTGAGTAAGAAGTCAGCCAGGCTGAGGGCCTGTACTGGGGAACCCCTGCAGATTAATGGTACAACTTCATTTCCAGGCTCCTACAAGAAGCAGCTGGTTCAGTTACCCCTGATTGTAGTAAAAGTCTCAGACCCCAGACTTGATGGGGCGAAATTGATTGACTCCTACATGTTTCAATTAGAAAATGGCTGCCTGAGTGAAGTCCTGATTCAATATCCGGAAGTTAAAGTGAGGGCAAACAAAGGTACACCAGCTCCAATTCTATACCAGAGCTTAGGTCTTTGCTTGGATTGGTAAATTATTACGGAAAATTCATATGTAAACTGGTCTTCATCCTGGCACTATTATATCTGCTGTTGAAAAAGGGTCAAATGTTCTCGTAGCAAAGATGGAGCCTTGAGGGATGTGAAGAAGCAGCAATGGCTGTCTAAGGCGTTGGCACATTATGATCCCAAGCAAGATGTGGTGCTGACATGTAATGCCTCCCAGTTTGATATCGGGGGAGTGTTGGCTGAACGGTGGCCCAGCAA
This sequence comes from Chiloscyllium plagiosum, assembly GCF_004010195.1. Lineage (NCBI taxonomy): Eukaryota > Metazoa > Chordata > Chondrichthyes > Orectolobiformes > Hemiscylliidae > Chiloscyllium > Chiloscyllium plagiosum. The sequence goes on along the minus strand of NC_057714.1, from coordinate 20,057,150 downwards.
AGAGGAACACCCAATACAGTATGCTTCCCAGACTTTAGCTGATGTCAAACGAAAATACACCCCGATAGAGAAGGAATGTTTGGCAGTCATCTTTGATGTGAAGAAGTTCCAGAAATACCTTTACGGACCTAAATTTGTAATAATAACGACCACAAACCCCTGCTACTTAAAGAGGACAAGGCCATGTCACCCATAGCTTCAGGTTGAATTCAGCAATGGGCTCTTATTCTGACTGCGTACATTTACAAGTTGGAGCACCATTTGGGAGGCAAGGTAGTGAATGCGGATGCATTGACCCGCCTCCCCCTGGCAGATACATCAGTGGTGGTGCCGCACTAGAACAGCCCATTCTGGTTTTAAACATTCTGGACATGTTTACGGTCACCCCTGAATGTCAGACTGTGGACACAAAAAGACCCCATCCTGGCAAAACTAAAATGGCTGGTGGTGATGGGGCAAACAAAAGGGTCATCGCAACCTGAACTGAAATGTTTTTGAATGCGTTAAGACCATATCACCATAGAGAACAGCACATTATTATGGGGAGCAAGAGTGATTGTCCCAAACAGAGGTTGCTGCTAGATTCAGGCTGAACTCCACCAGAGTCATCTAAGGGTTTCAAAAATGAAGATGTTGGTGAGTAGTTATGTCCGGTGGCCAGGATTGGTTGCTGACATAGCCTTGTTGGTGAGACAGTGCCCACAGTGCCAACATGGACAAAAATTACTGGAGCAGCTCCATCATGTTCATGGGAATGGACTCAATTACATAGAACACTACAATGTGGTACAGGCCCTTCGGCCTTCGACGTTGCGCCGACCTGTGAAATCAATCTGATGCCCATCTAACCTACACCGTTTCATTATTATCCCAGTGTGCCCAATGCCTATTTAAATGCATTTAAAGTTGGTGAGTCTACTACTGTTGCAGGCAGGCCATTCCATGTCTCTACTACTCTGAGTAAAGAAACTACCCCTCATATCTGTCCTAAGTCTATCATTGCTCAATTTAAAGCTATGTCCCCTCATGTTAGCCTTCAGCATCCGAGGAAAAAGGCTCTCACTGTCCAGCCTATCTAACCCTCTGACTATCTGATTCGTCTTGATTAGGTCACCTCTCAACCTTCTCTCCAACGGAAACAGCCTCAGTTCTCTCAGCCTTTCCTTGTAAGACTTCCCTTCCATACCAGGCAACATTCTCGTAAATCTCCTCTGAGCCCTTTCCAAAGTTTCCACATCCTTTCAATAATGCGGTGACCAGAACTGCATGCAATATTCCAGGTGTGGCCTTACCAGTGCCTTGCACAGCAGAAGCATGACCTCGTGGCTCTGAAACCCAATCCCCTTATAAACGCCAACATACCATATGCCATCTTAACAACCTTATGTCGATGATGCCAGTTCCAGATTTATAGGTTAATAGGAAGTAGGAGGGCCATATGGCCCATCTGGTTCCACCATTCATGCAGCTTGTGGCTGAACTTCTACCTCAGCATCATTTCCCACACTGTTCAATATCCCTTGATATTTTTAATATGTAGAAATTTATCAATCTCTGTCTTGAATACATTCAATAACTGAGTATACGCCGTCGTTGCGATAGAAAATTATGAAGATTCACCACCCTTTGAATGAAGACACTTTCTTTATCTGAGTCCGAAATGGCCTGCCTCATATCTCAAACCATGTCTCCTGGTTCTAGAACCCACCCCAGCCAAGGAAAACATCCTTTTTGCTTGTATCCCGTCAAGCTCTGTACTAATTTTGTCATATAATCAAAACTTTTATATGGAGATATTAGCAAATTGAAACATCTCACCAGCAGTTTGAATCATTCAACCTTTAAATAAGGTTCTGTTGGGAGAGATTAAGAATGTTAATAGAACCTGAGCGCACAGTCCAAAATGGCAGATTGTAAACCTGATCAGCTTCAGGGGCTGGTCATGATCCATCTTCTCTGTGTGCTACCTCACATGCCTGGAACCCTCTTAATGGCTGCAGACATTGTCAGAGGTTTTATGGTCGACATTGAGTGTTTTGCCTTCCCACACTCGCACTAGGAGCACCACAGCGCTGAAGGTAGCGGCTGTAAACTCCAAAGTTTTGCTTGCCATTTATAACCAAAGTAACAACATACCATAATGACATAAGAAAAGTATGTAGAGATTTATAGTGGAGATTGTGTTGTATCTGAATGCAGCATAGATATGTGGAATTCCTACGTTTCGAAAGCAGGCCTTTCGACCCTTTGAGTCAAACCAAACCTTCAAAGAGCATCCTTCCCATACCGACTTCTGTATTTATGTAATTGTCTACTCCCTCCTAAAATCCTTGGTCTTGGTGTTGGATATAAATCAAGACCGATATGTGCACATAATGAAATGTAAGAGATAGGATTCAAAACAGGCCATTTTACCCATTGAGCCTGGGAATATTGTTCCATTCTATAAGATTGTGGCTGGTGCGATTATGTTCTTAACTCCACTTTCCAGCCAGAAATCTAACCGTATCTATAGTGAATACATTCAATTTTCCAGCCTCCATTGCTTGCTGACAGAGAATTTCAAATTTTAACCACCCTCGAAGAGGAGAAATTCTTCTGAATTCCTAATGGACTAATTGTGTGCTATATCTGCATCCTGCCTTTTTGTGATTAACATAAAGAACAAGCAAGATCCTAGATTGCAGGATTCAGTAGACTCTATAACTGATGTTCTGCTTTATTATTCTTGCATCAAAATAGATCACCTCACACTTTCCCATACTATACTGCAGCTTGCAGACTCATTTAACTCCTCTATATTCGTTTACAGACTCCTTGACCCTTCAAACAACTAACAATCTTATCTATCTTCACATCATCAGCAAACATGGTCACAGTACAGTTGGATCGTTCATTCAGTTCATTAATATGGATTGTATAATTGGGGTCTGAACAATACAAGAATTAAATAAATCTGTCAAACATGACCCTCCTTTCATAAAGCTGTATTGATTTTGTATGATGATTTTCTAAATATTCTGCTGCTATTAATATTACCATTATATACATCATAGACAGACATTAGGCTAAAAGATCTATGAATGGAGGTGAAACATTTTCAGTTCAACATCTCCCTTTTTCCCAAACCCTCCAACCCTGGGCAACAAACCTAGTGTTAAGTGAAGGGGTAAATGTAGGGGAATGGGTCTGGGTGGGTTGCTCTTCGGAGGGTCGGTGTGGACTTGTTGGGCCGAAGGGCCTGTTTCCACACTAAGTAATCTAAGTAAATCTTTTCTGAACCCTTTCAAGTTTCACAACATCCTTCCTATAGAAGGGAGACCAGAATTGCACACAATGTTCCAAATGTGGCCTAAACAATGTCCTATACAGCCACAACATAACCTCCTAACTCCTATACCCAGTGCTCTGTCCAATAAAGGAAAGCATACTAAATGCTTCCTTCACTATCCTATCTATCTGCGACTCTACTTTCAAGGAACTATGAACCCACACTCCAAAGTCTCTTTGTTCAGCAACACTCCCCAGGACCTTACCATTGTGTATAAGTCCAGTCCTGATTTGTCTTTCCAAAATGCAACACCTCACATTTATGTAAATTAAACTCCATCTGCCACTCCTCAGCCCATTGGTCCATCTGATCAAGATCCTGTTGTACTCTGAGATATCGTACTTCGCTGTCCACTATACTTCCAATATTGGTGTCATCTGCAAACTTACTCACTTTAATTCCTGTGTTCACATCCAAATCTTGGTGTGGGAAAAAACTTTTTTTTAACCTTGCATTTACATTAAATTTGTGTCTTGTTCTTGATTCTGTTTAAGCAGGACGTTTCTTCCCAGGTCACTAATCACTTTGAAACCATTGAACAAATCTTCTCTTAGTCTTCCCCTCTCCAATTAAAAGAGTTGCAGCTTTTCCAATGTATAACTGAAGTTTCTAATCCCTGCAATCATGCTAATAAATCTCTTCTGCATTGTCTCCAATACACTGATATCTTTCCTAAGGTGTGGCCTGTAGGATATTACGTAATGTTCCAGCTGAGACCTAAAATGGTGTCTTATACAAGTTCAGCATGACCTCCCTGCTCTTGTACTCAATGCCCCTATTAATGAAGTATAGGATACTGTAGACTTTATTAACTGCCCTGTCTATTTTAATGAGTTATGTACATATACACCCATGTGTCTCTGCTCCTGAACACCCTTTATCTGGTATTGTCTCTCCATTTTCCTACCAATCTGTGTCACATTTCTCCAGATTGAACGTCATCTGCCACTGATCCACCCACAGCTTTATTTAAGAAGGACCTGATCAGGTGTACCCGAGAACTCTGTGGGAAGCTAGAGAAGTGATTGCTGGGCCTCTTGCTGAGATATTTGTTTCATTAATAGTCACAGTTGAGGTGCTGGAAGACTGGAGGTTGGCAAACGTGATGTCACTGTTTAAGAAGGGCAGTAAAGACAAGCCAGGGAACTATAGACCAGTGAGCCTGACCTCAGTGATGGGCAAGTTGTTGGAGGGAATCCTAAGGGACAGGATGTACATGTATTTAGAAAGGCAAGGACTGATTAGGAATAGTCAACATGGCTTTGTGCGTGGGAAATCATGTCTCACAAACTTGATTGAGTTTTTTGAAGAAGTAACAAAGAAGATTGACGAGGGCAGAGCAGTAGATGTGATCT